>NW_026623624.1:85844-115790 GCF_030028575.1 Malurus melanocephalus
AAAAAGCACTGATGGGGTATGAAAATAGAAAAAATTACATAATGCAGGAACGGGTGGAACCACCATCCTTGCAAGTGTTCAAGAAACAAGAGAGACAAGTGGAAGTGGCACTTTTTGAAATGGCTTAGTGAACAGGGTTGAAGGTTGGACTTGATGATCTTGGAGRTCTTTTCCAACCTTAATGGTTCTATGATTCTACCTCTGTCAGGATACAGGAAGATTAAAATAATATAAAAACAATTGGCCATARATACTTTACTTCACAACAAAGAAATGCCATAAGCACCAAAATCRGGATAAGGGTAAGTAACTGCACAGCAAAGAGAAGCAGTCATAGTGTTTCACATGTGTAGCATTTTCAATCTCTCCAACATAAATGACCCTTCTTGGCAGTTCAGACATCATTTATGGAACAGCACAAAACCAAAAWTAATCTAAATTTACCTTTGGCCATCTGAACCTCACAATGCCCCAAGTACCATCTATTCCCAAGCACAGAGTCAAAAATATGTGCATTAAGTGATTGTGATGTTATTAGCATCATGTAAGTTTATTTAATTTCAGTTTTTCCCCAGGACAGTCAGGAACAAACCAGAAGGTGAAATTAGACTTAGACCCAGAAAATAAATGTTGTTGATTATGTTGAAGTGTCTATTAGGCTTCTGTTTGAGTTTCCAGCCCACAAGAAGGATGGCAAACAGCTTCTGTTAAAGAYACATTTTGACAAGAACGCATTTTTCTGTGGCTCCAACAAAATAAATATAGTAACACAGAAGAACCTTTTAAAAGTCAGGCTTATGTGCTTGCCTGATCAGCACCAGCTAACAGTTTCATCTCTCCTGAATGYCACAGAAACACACGAGCTGTGCCACCACGCAGCTCTCGAGATAAATGCTTTTCCTCAAAGGACATCACACACATACCAGGGGCTGTACATTCTCTATTAACTTAAAACACACGAATAACACAAAATGGTAATTGCAGGTGCAAGTCATCCCCATGGGAAAACTGTGAAAAAAGCACTGAAGCACACCTGGCAGATGTTAGTCACAAAGCTTAATTTAGTGTAGACAGACATTTATGTTGAATGGTAGAAAAGCAATATAGTAACCTAGGAAGGACAGAAAAGTTTGTGTGTTTTTGCTTTCTTGCCAGATATAGAGGTTAAAATAACTTTTCAGTCCCTTCCAGTTTCTGGGATAGGCTGGGAAGGGATCAATGGTGTGAGCAGAATCCCTCCAGGGAGGGGTGTGAGTCCTTGTGCTGGGATAATTCTGAAGCTCTGCTGTTAATCCACAGCTTGGAACTCAGTGCAGGACACAAGCAGCTGAGACTCTTCTAAAGGAAAAAAACTAAAAGATTCTAGAAACCCATTTCCCAGATGTTGCCTAGAAAAAACTTATGTTACATTGTTTCTATGTGCGAAAGCTAGCAGAATCCTTCACTAAAGCAGCACTAAGTCAGCTGTAATGCTGTTTTAGATGTGATATTAACAAATCAGCGTTTAGAGAAGATCTTGTCATCAAAGGTGGCTTTGGAGTAACAGATCATGAGTTTTTCCACTTGATTTGCATGCCAAGATGAAAAGCAAATACAGTTCCTTGATTGCAGAAGAGCGAAATTGGGTAAACTAAGGAATTGTTTTAATGATTAGATATAAGAGCTGGACAAAAGATTTCAAAGACTTGAAAATGGTCTTCTTGTAAACCTGAGAGGGGCTGCATTCAGAGCATAACCTGCATCTAAAAAAAAAAAAAAAAAAAAGATTTAGAAAACCAGAGAACCATTAGTCTAAGCTTGATACACTTGATAAGTGTGATTTCTTGGAGTAAATCTAGAAGGAAAAAAAACTATTTAACATCCAGAAATAAATATAAAATGAGATAAAATGCAAATTGTGTTTATCAGAGAGACAGTAAATAAGATTATATTGTAAGTTTATTGAGACAAGAAACGTTTTTCAAGAAAATATTAATATAGTATATTGTGTTTAACTGGACTTTGGTTAAGCAGAAAAAGGCACTCAGATATTTTTCTGCTTTCTTGGGAGCCGAGGGTAGAGCCAGCCTGGCAGTGCAGAGTCCATGTGTGCTGAGCATCGTCTATCTCCCTCATGAGTTGAGGCAATTCCAAGCACAAACACAGAGWGGGGGATGAACAGATYKAGAGCAGCCCWGMRGAGAAGAAYTTTGGGGTGCTGGTGGATGAGAGGCTGGACATGACCCAGGAATGTGCTCCGGCAGCCCAGAAACCAAACRTGTCCTGGGCTGCATCCAGAACCCCGTGGGCAGCAGGGGAGAGAGGGGATTGTGTCCCTCTGCTCTGCTCTSRKGAGATCCCACCTGGGGTACTGCATCCTGCTCTGGGGTCTCCAGCATTAAAAGGATGTGGATCTGATGGAATTGGAGCATCTCTCCTATGAAGGCAGGCTGAGACAGCTGGGTTGCTCAGCCCAGGTAAGAAAAGACACTGAGAAGAACTTACAGCACTTCCAGGACCTACAAGAGTGCTACAAGAGAGCTGAAGATGCACTTTTTCCAAGGGCATGTGATCATAGGACAAGGCAGAATGAAAATTGAAATTAGATGAAGTAGATTAAAAATGCATATTTATAATGAAATTGTTTCCTGTGAAGGTGGTGAGGCACAGGTTGTCCAGAGAAGCCGTGGATGCCCCATCCCTGGAAGTGTTCAGGTTGGATGGGGCTCTGAGCAACCTGGTCTAGTGAAAGGTGCCCTGCTCATGGCAGGTGGGTTGGGATCAAATGATCTTTATGGTCCCTTCCATCCCAAACCAAACCATGGTTCTGTGAAGGCACAGGCAGAGCCTTTGGTGCTTTATGTGAAAGTAGATTCAAAATAACTGCCTAAGAATATATGGGAACATTGAACATTTCCCAATCTTCTATCACATTGGATGTACAGTTTTTTCATGGTGCTGAGGTGCTCACGTTCACCACCACAGCAGCCCAGCCCATCTACAAGGCTGTGCCTGCAGCCAGGGTGCAGAAAAAGACCCTGGAGCAAAGTATGTGTCCAGTGTAGTCCAAAATATTGCACAGCACACCTCTGTGAGGCAGGGTGTGATGTCACCCAGGATAAGAGGTAAGCCCACACTCATGAAAAGAAGGTATCCAAATAAAGCACAGAATCATCAGGATTGGAAACAACCTCCAAGARGTGTGTAGGAACAGTTACCTGGGCTGAGGGATTAACTGCTGGAAAGCAGTCAGCAGATTTGAGGGATTTGTCAAGATGTCCTTTAGGGCACGGTAAGTGAAGCGAACCTCACACTTAGAAATTTGTTAAACAATCTGCCTTGGGATAAGAGCTCTTTACTTGCTTCCATTGTAGCAGGGGAAAGATTGTGATTTGCRTGATGACTTTAAGCTGCTGGCAGGATGAAGCCATGAAAAAGGCGAATGAGATTTGCTCAGCCTTGTAAAATGAAAGCTGAGGTGAGATCCCAATGGATTGATTGGGAGGGAATCTCAGGAAAGGGGGGAGGTATAGCAGAGGAAGGAGAAAAGAGTATCATTTACAGGTGAATGCATTCAGGCTGTAAATTAAAATTATGTTGAGAACCATCATATCAAAAGTCAAAAAGTTGTAAGAAAGCCTCTAGGAAGAACAAATTATCTGAAGTTTACGTATGGGGTTTGATGCATTCTTGACAAATACATTACATGTTTTCCTGTTTGAGAAAATAACCTTCCTTAATACATTAGACCTACACTTCCTTACATAAAGAAAGATAGCTCCATGTTCCCACAAAACTATTTCTTGTTTTACATCAAGGAAAATGTGCAAGGCGATAAACAATGTGTGTAAAGACAGGAGGACATAGCACAGTGCATGCATCACCTCCCAGCTGCTCCTGTGGTGCTCTAACTCAGCTTCACAAAGGAATCAGAGGAGCTGCCAGCAGTTCACATGAGGCAGTAGAATATGTTCTGCTGAATTCTCTAAGATCTGARCTGAGCCAGTAATGCAGAGCTCTGGGCAAATATTTCTCGTTATTTCAGATACRACGTGATTATGGACATTGGTACCTTCTGGAAGGGGCTGAACAAACTCAACCCCTCCAACCTCCCTTTGTCACTGGGAGTAAGCACAAGAGTGAAGAACCATTGATTCCAGAGGCAGCAGCTCAGATGGCTTGTTCTATTTGGYTTGCAAAATTGTTCCTGTCTGTGCAGATGAAATCCTTGTGCTCACTGCCATGACTGTRTAGAAAACAGTTATTTTTTACAAAGGATTATTTCTTTTTTACAGTAAAAAGAACATACTGTATTTCTATGTATTATCTATTTCCCCTGCAGGACAAAGGAGAAGATTTTTTTTTTTTTTGGTATAAAGAAATATGCAGGTTTTAAAACAAATTTAAGACAGGGACCAGCCAGAAGTTCTGGACAAGCAATGTGGTCTGATTTATGGAACAGCACAGTTTTATTCATGTTAACAGATTTATTAATTAAATCCATATTAAGAAGAACTGGAGCACTGGTATTTTATGAAGATACTGGAGGCTCCCAGAGATCAAAGAGCCACCTCTTCTGCTACTGTTGAACAGTGGCTTGTCTCAACTCATGTACAAAACCCTTCACTTTGTATTCTGTTTGCTTGCTTCAGCCTACACCTCTTTCTGCTGTTAACAATGCCTATTGGAAACAAAACTGCCTTCACATGAAGATTCTCCTTGATATGTTACCAGTGTGATCTGCTCCTGACAAATTAGGTGGATTGGACTTTTTCAGTCTCTCATGTAGGATATATCTGGCCAGATGTKCACTGCTACCCAACAGATGGCTGTGCAGCCCTAGTCACCATCCCTTTGGAGTCAGCTCAGAGAAATGAGCCTTTTCAGAGAGAAGTTCATCTCATTCCAAAGTGAATCTTTAAACCAGGCTGGATAWATGTCCCTCACAGTGTTCCTATTTCTCTCTAGCAACAATCAAGGAGCCCTGTGCTGGCGACCTCTCATGTCACTGCCTACGTTATAAGCTTCTGTATTTAGGCAAGATGAATCTGACTTTTGGACTAAGGCATTTTCCCAGCTTTGAATCATTCCTTGGCTTCCTCCTCTGCACATCACACTGATGAGGCTTTGCAGATCCCCAGCAGATGCATGGTGCTAATGCCTATGTATGAGAGTCCTCAGTCTCAAGTGCTGGGGGTGCACAAAGGGGCTGCTCACTGAAAATCTGCTTAGGGAGATAGAGCTGGATTTCAATATGTATGCTGTCCACAGTCTGAACTTGCTATTGATTGTACYTTTTTAATGAGTTGCATGTGGCACCGATGAGAAAATGCCTTAGTAATTATGGTCCCCTGGAAAAAGAGCAGATTATGTAACTATTGATCTCAATATTTTTGTTCCATAAATGTTTTCTATTTTTCTGATACTAAAAACCATTGCAGCATCACAGGTTTCAGCTCCTTCTTTCAGTTTGGTTTCCAACACTAGATATTCAGCTGTATCTACTCATACCAGCTCAGCCACAAGCTCTGCCAGGCAGCTGCCAGGTGTTTTATTGTTAAATAAATTCTATCATCTGTCAGCTTATAAAGCAGAGAGCAATGAGTCCATTCTTGATGATTTTTTTTCTCTGTCACTTGAAAAAGACATGCTAAGAATTACATACTTTCTGCAACAAATTCCAAGAGATTGGTGTATCTCAGGATGTTCCCTTTAATTCATACAAAGTGTGTTGAGTTTTTAATTCATACAAAGTGTGTTGAGTGGTTGACCATCTTTCCATCATGGTTTATTAGTCTGAAGGAAAGAAGTGCAATGAAAATCCTTTCTCCTGCTCAGCACCTTATCCCTGTGTTAGAATGGCTGGTTGGAATGTTCTCATGTGATAAATATGATTGATATAYTTATATATTGCATGAGTGGTAGGTATGGCTGAGGAAGAGCTTCTAGTCTTTCTGGCTGTGAGTAAAAAGGAGTTTTCCCAAGAGAATCTTGCTGTTCCGTGTGGGGTCTTGTACCACAAGCTGCAGAAGCAGCTCAGGTGAGTCCTGTCCCTCTCTCCCCTCTGTTTTGCCCTCCCTCTCTCTATCCCTTTCTTCTTCCCACCGTCACATTTACTAGCTCTGATTGCAGACACTTTTGGGAAAATGAACAGCACTTTTGGACAAGTGTTGCCAATTTTTCTCACCTCTGTCTGTGCCCCCACAGATGTTCAAGACATGATAAAGAGCCAAGTTCCATCCTGCACTTGCTGTATCACCTGACATCAACTTCCTCTTCACCCATAAACTGATCCAATGCAGATAATGAAAGTAAATTCATTGTGGCAAATATTACATTGCCTTATTATTTGATCTTACCACAAGAGGCTTCCTTTTGGAACAGGAAGAATGAATTGCAGCAAAAAAAAATTTCTTGTTAAATTTTGCTGTACACTATTGCAGTCAGTCAGCTGAGATATACAGGTGAGATCACACCACTCGCCTGCAGCTCCACGTTGCTCTAAAAGTGATTTGTACCCACTTAGTTGTAGCTGGTAGGAATCAACTTCATTTAAATCAATATAATGTGGGCTTGCCTTGATTTGAGAAGGTTCAACACAATGTGTTGTGCTGGTTTAAATAATTTTAAAATTCTTTGGAAACTGTAGTTAAAAAGCAGCACATAAGCAAGCTTGAGAGCTCCAAGATAAACTGAGTATTTTTAGTGGTGGATCATTGCAGGGGTAGTAAAGTCTAGGCAAAAGTGAAAATCTTGTGGGATAAATGTGAAAGTGTTAAAAACATGAAACAATTCAGTAAGAATTCAAACCATGTCTGGCATTTTGAAACTAATCTTTACTTAGCTAATGTAATCCTGCTGCTTTTTTTTGTTTGTTTGTTTGTTTTTTTTTTTAAAATAAAAACCAGTTTGTTTGTTTCTTCACTTTTTTTTCTGCTTTTTATATCTGAAAATTTTTATGATCGTCTGCTCACAACATCACACAAACAACCCTGTGACAATTGGAATAATGTTTCCTTGAGGATCAGGGGAATTTGAAGAAAGAATCATTGCTTCATGTGGGAACAATCAAGCACTCATTGCACACATCTTTGCTGTTTAATTTCTTTGTGCCAGTAGCTTGATTTGTTTCTCGGATTTAACAAAGAAGGGTATGAAGCAACAAAAAAACATTCTAAAATTACAATGTAACCATATGGAAATATTAAGTTAAAGAAGTCTAAGCACTTAAACCAACTGTTCAGGGTATTTTCCCCTTAATGTACTTACATAAATCACATTAGTTTTTATGAGAGTTATTTTTCAAATTTATAGACTTTTTCAGATGCATCTTCATCTCCCAAGGTAGCATAGGCAGACGCTGAGTGTGTTTCTGAAAATTAAAGTCTACGGAATTCAAAGTTTAACTCTGACACTGGATTTGGGGATGTCATTGCATAAGCAAGTTATCCATGGACTTTTGGAAATAGCTTTCACTTTTTAGTGCTCAGCTTTAGAAAGCTGAATTGTTGTTTCTGAATACCCAGCATTCAAATTACTGATGTAACAAGCAATATTTGTGTGGCAATTCTAGAAGTGATCTGTGCTAAGGCTTCATCCCTAACAACATCTGAAGGGGAGGAAAATCACTGCCACTATTTGAGCAAACACAGTGCATGGAAGTGTTGCTGTTCCACTGAAATCCCCCATTTCTGGAAATAGCTTTTTTKGGGGGTGTTTTGGTTTAACCCTGATAGTCAGCTCATCCCCTCATGTGGGATAGGGGAGAGAAGGGGAAGGGTAAAAGTGAGAAGATTCGTGGGTTTGAGTTAAAAACAGTTTAACAGGTAAAGCAGAAGCTGCATGCTCAAGCAAAGGATTTCATTCCCCACTTCTCATGGGCAGGCAGGTGTTCAGCCACCCCCAGGAAAGCAGAAATCCACCTTCCTACCTGGGAAGACAAACACCATCACCCTGAATGTACCTTCTTCCTTCTTCTCCCCAGCTTTTTGTGCTGAGTGTGACCCCATACGGTATGGGATATCCCCTGGGTCAGTTGGGGTCACCTGTCCCAGCTGTGTCCCCTCCCASCTCCTCATTCCCCCCTCGCTGTGGGGTGGGGTGAGGAGCAGAAAATCCCTTGGCTCTGTGTGAGCTCTKCTCAGCAGCAATGAAAACATTGGTTTTCAGCACAWATCYGAAACACAGCAGCACCATATGAGTTGCTACAAAGAAAATTAACACTATCCCAGGGACAAAAAATACATGGGAATATCTTACAGTTTAGAAAAATAATATTTCTAAATGATATTTCTAGTTTTGATGAATTGTATTAATATTTATGTACTTAAATGTTTATCTTTCTATAGTAATAGTTAAATATMATGTAAATGAATATTAATTGTTTTTTTTTATTTGTATATACACTACTTTTGGTTTTGCTAGGAACATGTATTGAATGTGCCCGAAGCTTCAGAAAGCAGACACAAAGCTTTCCAACAKTTATTACAATATTGAATGGTATATKAACATTGGTTTTGAGATTTGGGAAAGATTCAATTCACCTGGTTTTGAATTTTGTATAATTGAGGAAATCAGTGAGGATCTCTAGAGTGCTTTTGGGAGCCATGTGGGTGACTGTAGTCCTGCCCAGAGCTGCAGGGTTCTGTGCTTGCAGATCACAGCACAATGAAAGTCCAAGGAGGGGCTTCAGATGCTCGGTGAGAAGTCAAGAAACAGAAACCAAACAAAGCACAGGGTTCCAAGTACCTCACACCCTGCAGCCCAAACAGATTTTGCCTTGTAGCTYTTGAATTCACCTTTAACCAACTTTTTTTCATCCCTCCTTATGCAGGTGTGGGAGTATTTTGAGTCAAAACTTGCCCTACACTTCCTAGGTACAACCCCAACTGCACCATGGCCAAAGAGGGGCAGTGTCTGGAAAGTGAATCTGAATAATTTGTGAGGTGAAAGTTCATCAYGACGAGGCTAATGAACAAACAGCACAAAAAAAAAAGGGACAGAGGATGGATCCTGACTCATATTTCACTCAGTGCTTAAGCATCTTTGGACATTTGTTTTAGCTCTCTATCTCACCCTGGTGAGACCTAAAAACTTCAGAAAAAAGGAAAACAAAGGTTCACCAGACACTTAGACACCACAGAGGTTGTGTCCCACCTTTGATGTTGACAGTGACCCACACAAACCCTCAGCTCCTCTCAGCTGCCCCCAGCAAGGCTGAGGGATGGACACCACCTCTGGAACATCCTTCAAGAGGATTGACCCCTTAGGGCTGGGCTTTGTTACATGTGTGAAGCCTTTCTCTTGGCTATGAGACATCAGCTGACAGCTCAACTTCTGAACAAGCTCGAGGCTCACAGCTTCCCTCTGAGGCAGGAGCCAGGCCAAATTTGGGGCCAAGAGCTGGTTTGTCCCAGCTAGGATGTGAGAGCAGTGGGTTGAGAGGTTTTCCAGGACAAATCCAAACCCCTCCTCTGCCATCTTCTTGAGGGCAGTGGGGTATTACCCATCACTTGGTATCTTTACACAAAATTGAGAGTTTGGATGGGCTCTGTGCCTGTTTAAAGTGGCTCATGCCCAGCCAGGAGCCACGTGCTCCATGTGGGAAGCACTGGTGAAACACTGCTGTGCATTGTGCAGGAATTCAGCAGAGGTGACCACAAAGGCTCCTGCTGGCCTTACAGCCACTATTTACCCTTTTTTTGCCCCACATAATGCCTRCCAGCATCTAAGCCTTCACTGACTCAGGGTTCCTCTGATCTTAGCTCCTCAAGCGACACACCCTTGAAAAAGCCTTACAACTGCCTGGATCTGGTTTTTAATTCTTTGCCTGCTAGCAGAAGTCCAGCTCCTTCACCTTAAATAAGAGCATTTCCATTTAATTTCAGGCTGTCATGTCTATGGAGTGTTTTGAATAATGAAATCCTCCCTTTGTTTCTTCTCTGACGTGGGTGGGTTGAACTGGCCAGGGCACACACAAACCCTCATCTGCCCAACTCACCGTGCTGGTGATGTGGACTGGAGATTGTGCAAGACACACGGACACAGTGTGGACACACAGAGATAAGACCACAGCTATTGCGTCGTTACACAGGATGTTTTTTRGCTTTGAGGTCCAGTCTTCTGCTTTCTATTTGTTTTGGGGAACAGTTTATTCTCTGTGTTTACCTAAGGAGTCAAACAGAGCTGAACTCCCAAACTGCAGTGTTAGAAGTACATTCTGAATGGGGCAGTTACCTGGATTATATTTCAGTGAGACAAAACCC
Source organism: Malurus melanocephalus (assembly GCF_030028575.1). Classification (NCBI taxonomy): domain Eukaryota; kingdom Metazoa; phylum Chordata; class Aves; order Passeriformes; family Maluridae; genus Malurus; species Malurus melanocephalus. Next base: position 96,089 of record NW_026623624.1, read on the forward strand.
AGTGTTGTGTGTTAGAGAAAAGAGCAAATTCCTTTCCCATTTTAATGCTAGGTGACATCCAAATGGACTACTCAATGAGCTTTTTAGAATAATCACYTCAGTGTAGCCCAGATCTCATTCCCCTCTCCTCCTCCTTTAGCTGCAGAGAGGGAAGGGCTGTGCTGTGCTGGAAGGGCAGCAGAATCACAGAGCACGGTAACAACAGCCAGATTCCTTCAGCTTAAATGGCATTAAAATAAATTCTTTCATTGCAAGGAAAACGAAACAAGGAAGGAAAAGAGGAAAGTCCATGTGAAGGAGCACAGCATGCTAACCAGCTGGGTCTGTGCTGACCTCTGCAAAGGGAAGTTTTAAGGGAGACAGTTCTCTTGGAAAAGCAGAGGTGTGACAGAGCTGAAAGCTCAGACACATCAGTGCCTGTCCCAGTGGGCTTGTTGTTGCATGATAGCTGTGCTGCTTTAGACTGGTTAAAACAATCTGCAAATTTATCCTAAAGCTGTTGTCTTGATGTTGCTGGAGAACTTGATATATTGAAGCTTCCTTTCTTTTCTGTCTTTCCACTTTTCATCCCTCTTCCTTCTCTGGGAAAGATCTTTGAAACAGCTTGAGATACTCATTCTTTTTCTTCACAATACCCATGGATGAGCATTTTGTCAGCCTCACAGATCTCCATGAAGAACTATCTCTGCAGCTCACAGACYCCTCTTCTCTCTCTGTCAGGTGTTGGAGATCACCTGAGGAGCTTCAGACTCAGTGGGAATTGGAAGAACATCCAAAGATATAACCCTCTATAGTTAAAGAACTCAAATACATCCATGGTTGTGGTTTTCAAAGTTACTCAAGAAAATGGGAGCCCTAAGATCCCAAACTTCTTAGACAAATTAATTCCCTTTATCCCCAAGTCGTCTTCTTTTTTTTTTTCTTTTCTTTTTTTCTTTTCTTTTTTTTTTTTTTTCCCTCTTATTTTGCCAATATTTCTGTATCTACAGACACATTTCAAAATCTACCTAGAAATAAGTTTCCAGCCGGGTAGTCCATATTGTTCTGGCACAGATTAGTGTTCCAAGCAGCAGGTAAATTATCTGCYAGGAAGGCTGTGGAATGGGTCCCACTTCCCTTCCCTGGGCAGCACACAGCTGCAGAGAGGGTGCTTGGGTAATGACAGGGTGCTTCTGCAAACACCAGCTGTGAAGTGACACATTCCTGTCAGCAGAAAACTCTGCAGATGTTTTTTAATCTCACAACAGAGGAAGCATTTCTGTGCCACCCTAGCAGGGAAACCATCCCCGTTATAGCACATCTGAGCGACTCTGATATTTTCCAGAATATGTCACAGGCAGCTGCAACCAGGCAGACAAACCCGCTGACTCAACCACCACTGGACACACAGATTTATTCCCGAAGGAAAGGTTGAACAACATAAAATCATCRTGGCAGTGTAGAGGTATCTGAGGCTCCAGGGAACRAGCTGCAGRGTAAAGCCAGYCACCATCAACAGCTGAGCAGGTAACTCACTGCAAACCACAGCTTTGATTAAGTGCACCCTTTTCCCAGCCACAGACAAATTGTTAAAGCTCTTGGAAGTTCCCTACTTGCTTCCAGTAATTACAAATTGAGCCTGTTATGCAGAAGACCAATGAAAGAGTTCTGCGCCTGTGAAATGCCCTGAAGCCCTGGAAACAGAGGATGTCACAGCATTCAAGGTATTTCAGAGACTTTGAGGACCTTTTAACTGTGTGAATTCTACCTACTTTTGAAGTCTTACCTTTTGTAGTCAAGAGAAWAATTCAGAGCTATCCTTATCTGCTGTCTCTAAAGGCAAGAGGGAGCCTGGCAAAAGGAAAGCAGCACACCAAGTGCATGAGCAGCAAGGCTGGGAGACTCCAATTGTGTCTTTGCTTTCTTCATAAAGATTAAAGGTCATGTGGGCTTGTCCCCTCCATGCATGGGGCATGTAGGTACATAGAGACACCCAAACAAAGCCCACAGCTGCTGCAGAGCCAGTGTTTCTGTTTAGGTGATACCCACATTCCCTGATCATCCAGCCTTTCCCACACCTTGGCTTCCTTGAGCCAGCAAACTTCAGGCACTGCTGGAACCAGCWCACCCGTGGGGATGGATTTAGCCTAAGATAGTCAGAGCCCACATCACCATAGTAACTGTGTGCTGTTGCATTAATTTCAGCAAATAAATTAAACTTGTAAGTCAAAGGGTATTTACGCAGAGCGATGCAGGAGCACACAAAGAAACTGCAACAGTCCTGAGTGAGGCTGCCAGGCTCTCCTGGCTCCTTCATCCTGCTTTTCAGGAGGACTGATTGTCTGGTTGGAAGAGTCCATTAATAARATTAGCCTGCTTTCAGTATCTGACGTGGTGTGCTCAGACGTGGCTTGGGTGCATCTACACAGCACAACACTGAGCTGTGTAGGACCAACCAGGAGTATGAAAAAGCTCCTACAGTCATGTACACATTTTCAAAAATGGAAGTTGCTGTAGGAGAATTTACAAGTTTGAGTATTCTCCTTTTCACTGATGATGTTTGTTTAGGATCTTTTACATGTTGATAAAAATCAGTTGAATTGTTCTTTAAGAGGAAAGCAAGAATTAACCTAAGGTGGGCTGAGACCTTCATTTTGTTGCCAAAATCCCACCCACTGTTCTTTAAAAAAAAATTAAACAAAATGTACTCACCAGGGTCAAACATGGGTACAAAGTTCTGGTTCACCCAAGCTGACTTAAAGAGCCTGGCTGGGAGTGGTTGGACCCTCAGCTTGTTGGCCACTCTGACTGCCTCAGCTCAATTGTGTCTGTTGACTTCCCCTTTAGTCACAAGTTTGCAGAAGTGCTCTAAAAAAGGAAGATCTGACTAATCCAGGAACTCTGGGGTCAGAAGGAAGTGAAATGTTGTTGTGWGGCYTGGCTGAGATGGAGTTAATTTCCCCTGGCAGCCCTTCCAGTGCCCTGCTGGGCATTGGTAGCTGGAAAGGTGCTGATAACACACCAGTGTTTTGGGCATTTCTGAGCAGAGCTGGCACAGCATCAGTGCTGTCTCTCAACATTCCCCCAGCAAAGGGCTGGGAGCRGGCAAGGTCCTGGGAGGGGACACAACCAGGCCAGCTGACCCAAATTAACCCAAGGGATATTCCATACTGTACAACATCARCTCAGATAGAAMAGCTGAGGAAAGCAGGGTGAATGGGGGGGCATTTGTTAATTACTGTTTGCTGTCTGGAGCAATTGAATTTTGTGCTGAATTYCTGCTTTCTGGGAAGTGGCTGAACATCACTTGCTGGTGGGAAGTAGAGAATACAATTACGTTTTTTCTCTTTGCTTCAGCGCATGTAAACTTTTGCTTTTGTTTTACTAAGCGGCTTTATCTCAACCTCTAAGTTATTTTCCATCTTATTTTCCCTCAGCTGAGAAGAGGGAGAGTGGCTTGATGAGCACCTGGGATCCAGCCAAGGTCAAACCACCACAGCATTTCAAAGAATGAAGATGAACAGAAATATTGGCATCAGTTAYAAATATCCTGCAGATTGCAAAGGTTCCAAGGATGGGGCATCCACAACTTCTCTGGCAACCTGTTCCAATGCCTTACCATCCTCAGATGGAAGAATTTCTTCATAATATCTATTTTAACCTACTCTCCTTTAGTTTAAAGACATTGCTGCTTGTCCTATCTCTATCTACCCATGGATAAAGTCCCTCTCCAGCTCTCTTGTAGGCTTCCTTTAGGAAGGAGTAGGAGTTTTAAGGTCCCCTGAGAGCCTTCTTTTATCTAGGCTGAGCAGCCCCAACTCTCTTGGCCTTTATCCACAAGGAGTCCACAACTTTCTTATGCTGAAGACCCCAGAGCTGGATGAAGCACTGCAGGTGATGCTGTGCTCTCTCTACTTTCACTCTCCCAGGGCAGTAAATACTCTCCCTTGGCCGGCTGCCCACGGTTCTTTGGATGCAGCCCAGGGCACAGTGGTTTCCTGGGCTGCCAGASCACATTGCCAGGTCACGTCAAACTCTCCAACAGCCAACACACCCAGGCCTTTCTCCTCTGGGCTGTTCTCAATCCATGCTTCTCCCAGCCTGTATTTGTGCCTGCATTGCCCTGTCTCATGTGCAGGACCTTGCACTTGGCCTTGTTGCCTGCCAAGTATAGTCTCACTTTTTCTGTTTGAGTGCCAGGAGCTCAGCCAAGCCTGTCCCACCAAAGGGATTGTGTGTCTGAGCCTGCTCACTGTCCTTCAGGCAGTGCATCTGTCCAGAAGAGGGGCAGGGTGTAGCTGTCACACTCACAGCTTCCTAAGAAGTTCCTCCACCCCTGATATTTTGTCAATGACTTGGGAACATCATCTGAGTGAGGGCTCCATGCTGCCAGCAGCCTTAAGCCTCTGCTGGCTGCAGAACTCCACTGGGATGATGTTAATAAAAAATGGCAGATGGTGTGAGGACAATCCTCAGCCACGACATTTCTTTGATTGTTGGTTGGGAGTTTTTTTCAGCTTGCTGGAAACTGAAGCAGCATTCAAGCAACTACAGGTTGGAGGATGTATTTTGGGGGGCTTTAGCTGCTGAGGGCATGAGGGTAGTTTGGAACATCCCTGACCTGTCATTCACATGGACCAGATGAACTYTGCAGCCTGATTCATCATCAAGAGTGTTCTATCATGTCCTCTTTGCTTATGTGCAATGTAAGGAAGTAGGTTTGTTTCTTTTTATTTTAAAAAATGATCTCTTCACCAGCCTGATTTCCTTTCCCTGCAAAGCTATCCATTCTCCAATAAACCCTCCGGCAGCACAGGCGGTGATAATTCAGGTCACAGGTTTTGACAGAGAAACCACATCGTCAGCAAGTCACTGCTAATGAAAATGGTTTTTTTTTTCTTCCTCCTTGTGGATTTCTTCTCATGTCCAGACCTCCACTGCTTGGAGTGGGAGCAAAAGATTTGTTGCAGCAGTATCTTAGGAACCCTCTAAATCTTTGCATGGGGTTGCCCTTTTGCTGAACTTTTAAATCCACAAAGCAGGGGCTGAATTTCAGGACCTGAACAAGGTGAGCAGCAAAGACACACCCCACTCTGGGAAKCCTGGAGGAGGCATCATGTGAGAGAGGGAAGATCTGAGGGAATGGCCAGAATTTGGGATGGTGGGAGCAGCACAGCACAGGGCAAGTCCCAGTTTCCACACAGAAATGCAGGGGTGTTTTGGGATGGCAGAGGGAAGCAGGATCCTGTGGCACTTGGTGCCATGGTTTAGTTGAGGTCTTAGGGCATGGGTTGGACTGAAAGATCTTGAAGGTCTCTTCCACCCCCAGTGATTCTGTGATTCTGTGATTCCTGCTGCTCCCTCTTGCATAGGGATAGACAAACATACAGCAATGATTGTACAGCAAACCTGACATTTTTCACTCAAACTGTGATGTTCCACCCCAGAATCAGTGCACCCAGTGTCTCCATTGTCTTGAGCACCATGTGAGGATCCCAGGAGCTCTGGCTGAGCTGAGGTCACAGACTGGGGCTCGGGGACAGTCGATGGCTGCTGCCAATGCCATCTCCATAGATCAGCTGTGTCCCAATTGATTTCAGTGACATTCTGCTGGATTTATACCTTATACAGAGAGCAGACTCTGTCCTTAAGCACGTGGTCTGAACAGGGCCATTCCCACTCAGCTCAAACCATCTGGAGGTTTTCCAACACTGTTTGATTGGCATTAAGACTTGATCCATAATGGGAGAGTATATAATAGCCTGAGAATAGAATCAAATAAATCTAATCTGGGTCAGATCCTCAGACAGGGATGTTGCTAGATCATAAGCCAGCTCAGTGCAGGTTTTAACTAAAAATAAGGACATGGCTCTTTAAATGTCACTGTGAAATGGCCATATCTGATTACATAATAATAATATTTTAATTTGATCCTGTTCCTCAACAGCACACATCTTCCTTGCTCATTAAAATTAATAAGCTACTTTCTCCGGGAAAGACAATGCCCACACCTGTGTTTCAGGAAGAAGGTGACAAGAAAACAAGAACAACATGACAGTTCAGGAATGTGCCAAGACCTTTCCTGCCTTAATGCAGCGCAGAGAACCATTTTGCACAGCTCCTTAGCTGGAGCAGTTCTCTCCCCTGGGCTCTCCAGTCTCTAATTTCTATGACCCTGTGAATTAAGAGTACACACAATGCGTGACTGATGCTTCTACACGGGAAAAAACACATTAATTTTTTATTCTCACCAACCACAAAACTAGAAAACTGCTTCCAAGATTGTGTGAAAGTTCATCCCTGGAAAGACATTTGACTTTGGTGGGTGGATTTGATCACAGATTAGGTTCGAGAGGGCAGGAAGGAGGGAGGCAGCAAAGCGTTGGCTAGATTTGAGGAGTAATTGCACATTTTCCTTTAGGAAAACAGGCAATTGGTGGGATAGAAATGGAGGAGATAAGAAGGGAAGAGGGGCTATGGAACCTGTATCAGACAGACTCACAACTGATGGGATGCAGCTGCCACCACAACCCAGGGTTCATAGCTGTGATTTCCCTCTTTCCTTGGCATTTTTTGTGAGGCAGTGATGTTGGGCTGACAGATGGAAATCATTTCCATCTGTACCCAGAGGGGTCGTGTCAGTGGTGATGGTTGCATTGGGGGAGGCTGGATCCCCGTTTAGGGGGGAGGTGAATTTGGGCATATCCATGCCCTGGGATCCAGCAGGATCCAGGCTGAGCAGGCATTTCCTGCAGTCACTCTCAGGACACACCCACACCCCGTGTGTTCAGATGTGCATAAATCCTGGGCACTCACGACACACACACAGGGCACACATGGACACAGCGAGCACCAGTGCTGCCACTTGAAAATGTGAGTCCCTGACATCACAGTGCAGATGCTTTTACAGACCAATTTCCTCACACAGAAATCTGTCTGGGATGTCTCTGCTCTCTCCAGCCTCCTTGGGTCTTGACCTCAGAGCATCACTGACCCCAGGCCATGTCACCTATGCCCTGGCTGGCCCAGCTCCATCTCCCCTAGTGACCCCAGACTCACTCCCACACCCCCTGCAGTTGCTGCACCTCTGACACGGGGATCCCATGGCTCCTGGTCCCATTCCATGTGCTGCACTCGGACCTGTCCCTGTAATTAAGCAGAGAGTCTCTGACACAGGAAAAGGGGGTTTAAATGAGGTTTAAAAGGGTKCTTATTGAGAAGACAGGACAGATAMCAYTCATGAGGCACAGAGTATGGYCAGGCAAGMATAGTGTCCAGCAATCTGTTTRCACTMAACCTTACMCCTCTATTTTCCAAGGCTTTTTCCTCCCTAATCCTTGCCTTTCCCTGCCTGAAAGGGAAGCATCACTCTTGAACAAACCTTGCACAATCCAAAGATATTCTTCCCATGCATTCCCATGCAGAGACTCTCCTCAGACAATGAAGAGACCCAGAGAGTTGCTGCCCATAGCAGGGGTGCCACCCTATGGAGCCAAAACTGCTAGTGGGCAGCCCTGGCAGGGGCTCGTGCCTCTGACTGGGGTATTGGGATTTCCCCACATCCCATGGGATGGAACCTCCTGTGTGTTTGTGTAGATGAGATTTTTGTGATGTAACAGCTACAAGGAGGGGATGGAAGAAGGCAAGGATGGAGTGCCCTGACATGGTGGTTCTGCACTGCTCACGGGCCATGATAATGGCAAATACAAGAAGCACAAAGAACCAAAACCACAAAAAAAAAAACAACCAAAAAAATCCCCAACAGCAACAACTAAACAGTCAGGATTTCACACTTCAAATTTTTTTTCATGAAACACAAGGGCTTCAGGAAAAGATCTGACTGTCCCAATCCTTTCAGCCTCCACACTTCTGTTTGGTCTCAGATGACAACCTTCAGCATTGTGTAGCCTTTGTTCAAAGGTGCTTCTTCCCAACACCTGATGGTGTTGCTGCTGTGAGGTGAGTGGAGAAAATTAATCATAAAAATGGGCAAAAGCAGAAAACCAGGAGTAAAGAGGACACTGAGCAGCAYTGAGGTTTGGGGACTCCTGTACTTTTTAATTTAAAATTAGAGCCTATAACTGTTCCCTTTAATGCTGCAGCAAGCCAAAGTTAACACTTGGGTTCATTAAGGCTCATTTTCCACAAYAGCTTAGGGCAAATTTTCAGGGTGTTTAGGTATTAAACATGCATTGAAAAAAAAAAGACTTCAAAAAGCTGTCTCTGAGTCTTCCTCACTGCATAAGAAGAGATTTGGCCACCAGTAAAATTGTGCCTCATTCCATCCATATGGGATTTTTTTGCTGAGCTGTGAGACAYGGGCAAGATAAGAAGGAGCGGAAAAAGGGATCAGCAGCCTGCTGGGTCACATCTGTTGATTTTCACTCCACAACCAAACATCTGCTGTCCTGCCAGCATCTTCTCCCTTAAAGTGGTACTAGAAAAATTGTAAAGATATGCTTATTGAATTTTAATTAGAATTAACTGTTTTCAGTAACTCTGATCTGTGTATAGGATGGATTTAGCAATGTAGTGTTGGGATTCAGCAATGTTATGCCAAGTAATAAATGTAATTATTAGGGTAATGTTCAGGTTAATCAACTTCAGACTAATTGGATTTTTCTGCTGATAATTCTCATTGGAAYATTATCTCTCAGTTTCCAGATTCCTCCTTCCACCTCAGATAACACAGAAGGTCTGAAAATTCCCTGTCAGCCTGGGGTATCCATGTTTTCCAGACTTTTATGATAGAACTGGAGTGATACCAAAATCCAAGATGAAGTTTTTTAGGGATTTGGGGCTACTTGGGAACTGATGCTTTATTACAGACTTTAGAGTAGAGTAGAGGCCTGGCACGTCCCATGGCTTCCAGACTCAAAGGTACCATGCAATATTAGAGTTTAATGCAAGATTGCTGCAATGGATGCAATCCATGAATATGGAAATATCATGAAATATCCATGAATTTCCATGGATATTTCAAATCAGAAAAACTCAGTTCTATTAACTGCATCATCTTTAATGTCTTCTGTTTGTACTCAATTTAAAACAATGAACCATATCCTTGTGAAATCTCTGTTATGATATGGAAAAACCAAAGTGATCAACAATTAGGGAAATTAGAAAATCTTATAGGTAATTGTGAATCCCCTAAGAACAGAAGTGTCCTGAGTGTCTGGTGTGAGATCCACCAGACCTCTTTTCAATCTAGAGCAATCAGGCAATCATAGATTTCTGTTCTGGGGCAATTTTTATTTCCATTCCCCTATAAACACTCTGTTTCACAGTCATGTTTTGCCATCATCTCATGACTGATGACAAGGCACAGATAGACCAAGATTTTCCTTCCCTCACATTTGTACCTGTTTTTGGGCTTTATGTTCCTCTTCCATTCCTTTAATTTGCCTGATTTATACATGCTTATGTTTTATGGAAAAGAAGAAATATAAAGGGGAACCAGACTGATTGTCAAGAGTTAAGGATGAATTACTGGGAGGAAAATAACCCAGCCACTTATTGGAATACAGCTCTGAGGGTTTTGGTTTGTTTGGGTTTTTTTGCCTCTTTGAGGAAAAATCCCAAGGAGGCTTCTGCTGTGGTGTCTGGCTTCAAGTAGGGCAAAGGATCCGACTGAGCCAGGAGAAAGAGTCTGTGCCCTTTGGCAAGGACCTTGGGCTGCCTTTTCTTGACAGCTGAACAACAGAGCAAATGGACAAAGGAAAGTTRTATAGATTTGCTGTCATATAAATGTAGTTTGCACGAAGTGATGAATTCAGCAAGTGTAGTAGTGCTTTACCTTGGCCTCGAGGGACAAGATGAAACAAGCATCAATACCTGCATTCAATGTCCAAAATGAGGAAGATGGACAGACTACAGMCCTCTAGGGCAGCAAGGCTGGCAGTGGAAGTTGTGCAGTGTGGGATAAAGGCTGTGTGGTGGTACAAGGTAGCCCAGGTCCAGAGTTCTGGTTTTCTCCTGTCCTGTGTCCCCATGGAGGATTATTCCCAGATCCAGAGGCTGCAGRTCATTTCCATGCAAACAAGATTTTCTTGTGCTCTTCAAGTGAATCCAGATGTCCCAAGTGCCCAGAAAGTATCCTTCCCTCASAACAGTCAAATTTCTGCCTTCCCTTTTTGTTTCTAACATACTCTGGGTGAAACACAGCCCTCTGCATTCTCTTCTCCAAGCCTTTTAGCAACCAAGTCTTTGGCAATATCTCACAACCATTAAAAAAGTGCCCAACAACACCATCCCCCTCCACCCAGTGTACAATGTCCCATGGCACAGATCCACAAAGTGTCTTATTCAAAGCTGAGCAGAAAAGCTGCAACACACAGATGCAGAGACAGAATGTTGTCCTCAGGATCTTCTTTCACCTGCTGTGAGGTGTTTTGGATGAACTATGATTAAAGGCTCATCTACACATATACAGAGGCAGAAGGAAAAGCTGTGGATTCACAACATCCCAGTCAGAGACTCAAACCTCTGAAATGGGCTGGGGCTGTTCCAGAAGAGCCTCAGCTTCATGGGAAGGAGGMAAAACTCTTGGGAAGGAGGGAAAACAGGAGCAGCTCACCTCCAGCTGGGAGAGGGATCACTGCCTGGGGTTGGGACACATGAGAAGATGTGGAGGAAGAGCAGCTGAGGATTCCACAGGACCTGGTATGGGATAGGCTGGGGGAGAAACCAAAGCCAGGGAAAGGGAAGGATATAACTGGGTTAGAGAGGAATAAGGATGGGAAAATAGAGGGAAAAGAGGATTGAGAGGCCAGACACAAAAACAACCGATGGTATGCAGGACATGCTCCCGAGCAACGAGCCCAGGGGATGAGATTTGTGGGGAGCTGTTAGCAAAGAGATGGGATGTTCTTATTTTGCAAGATCTTTTGGTAATTGCTTCAGCTCACACCCTGCTCTAGCACAGCACAATTGAGGTGCTATTCCCACCACAAAGCAGCACTAATGAGTGATGAAGACAAAATGCATCTTACTTTTCCATTCCACTTTCTTTTTGTGAGTTTATAGGGACACTGTTACAGAACAACAGACTGAGGAGTTCACCTTTTGAATTCCTTAGACTTTTGTGATTCTAGGGCTAAAAACCTCATTGAGAGAAAAAACCAAAGGGAATAATTTTTATTAAAATCGGACAGATAAAATCCTAAAACAATTTGATCACATAACGCACTTTTGGTCTTGAATAAACTTAAATTCAGTTCTGAATTTGCCAGTTTAGAAGTGTAAGAGCTTACAAAAGAACCYTATGTTTGTCATGAAATAGAAGTTCCCATAGAGCAGCAAAACACATAAATTGTGTCTGTGCTAATTATCTGGAAGATGGCAATTGGAATTGTTACACACACAAAGGGTCTGGGTTATGACCTTGAGGAACTGATGGACATAGCCAAATGATAACCAGAATTTCCTTTGGCTATAATTTCTTTGGGCTTGCTTTTAGTGTGTTTGGCTCCTACCAGGATTAAATGCGTGATTTCTGAACCTGGAAGCCTTCCAATCCCTTGCTTTCCACCAGACTGATGTCCTTGTGAGGTTCACAGCAAAGATCAGCTGCAGTGAAAGGGAGCTTTGTGTGTTCAGGGTCACAGGACACAGAGAAGACCCACTGGGTTGAGCCCCCTGCCTTGGATCACTGCAGGTTTCTTCTCAGATGGCAGATGTTTTCATGGACACCTGCATTTCACTGCATGCCTGGGCTCTGCACAGAAAGATTTGAAATAAAGTTGTTGTTATGAAGCAAACCTACCAGTCACCAGTGTGAATTCTCTCCTTAGGATAGTTTCTAAGTATTTRCAATTGCTTTAAGAAGTTGTCTTTTCTTGCCCAGACCTCAAGAACAGTTTCACATCAGACCTGCTCCTGAAGCAGCCTGATTTATACCACTCTATTCTCTTGCATGGTGCAGTGGCTCCTTGAATTGAACAGCTCAAGACAAATTATAATGCAATGAAAAAGAAGTACATTTGAGGTCTGTAGGCAGTTTTATACCACTCAAAATATCACCGTTCTTCCTACAGTGATGTGTGCAAGTCCCATTGAAAGACAGCACTTCCCAGTTTATCCCACTGGCATTTGCTTTCTGGGTTTCAAATCATGCTCAGAGTAAATCCTGTTTGTGTAGGAAAAGGTCTTCTGCTTCTGAGAAGCAAAATTCAGTTTTGAGTAACATGTCCATCCTCACACTGGCAACTTTCCTCTGTGTGCACACTGAACTCCTCAAGGCTCTCACTGGAGCCCACAGGGAATGAAAATGGTTTGGCCTTTACTCAGAGTATTGTGGGATGAAGCTTCATTTCATGCTTGTATATTAAAAGGCCTCAGAGTATTTATTTTTGCATTAAGCTATTCTATCCTCAAACAACTGGTAACAATATGCCTCCCTTAGGGTGGAAGTCTGTTCTGATGATATAATATATCTAATGTTTCCCTGTGGCAGCTGGTCTTCTCAAAATATCACATTGGATTGATAACCTTCAAGGAAGCACTGAGCTGTGTGTGATGACTGCTTCGTTTTTTTATCATGACAGTGAGAATTGTTTTAAGCTCTCCTACTTTTCCATCTCCTATAGGACCTGCAGGGAGGTAGGTGGCACTTATGTGTCACCTGCACTGGTGGCTCAGGCAACTCTCCCACCAAATCTTGTGTCATTGGTGCCTTTAATCTTTATAATCTTGGGGCTGAGAAGGAGGCAAGCAAGATTAGTAGGCACAAGAAATAGAGAKATCCACGCCATCACTCAATGCATTGCATGGCTTAAAAGCTGGAGAAACCTTGTAAATATTTCTCTCAAAAAAAAAGAGCTGCTTTACTTTTTGTGAGCTCTGAGTTCTCTCATGGTCATTACCCATTATAGAGAAATCAGTGCTCCTGAGTCAGTTTTTCRGGAGGGTTTGCCTTCCCTGGCAAGACTAATTGAAACTGATGYACATTTGGGGTTGTATGCCTTCCTTTGGGGGTGGAAGACAGTTCTTTCATTATCTCAAATCTTATCTGTCATGGAATTTAATTAAGGAAAAAAATCATATAGAAGCTAAAAAGGTTTTTTTCTAAGCCCTCTGAAGTCAATGGTTGAGGTCCTGTAACCCCTACCAGTGATTTGGTCATATGCACCCACTGCTCAAAGGTTTCACAGACATTGCTGCTGATCTGTGCTGAGAGGTCTCAAATCAGGGGCAGTGAAATAATTGTCTTAGTTTGTAGATGGACTTGGCACAGCAATTTGGTTTCCGTGTTGCAGACTTACAGTGCTCATGCCCATGTTTTTAATCACTATGCAAAATCCCTGTTCCCTTCAATATGTCCATGTGTCCCACACAGCTCATACATACGCATTTCAAAACATGCAAAATGCCTCTAGTCCTAAGTCCAATTTTATTACATTCTTTAAAGTTTATTTTTAGAGTTAACAGGATGGACAAATTCCACTCCTGCCTAAGCAGTGCATGACCTTTAGCTTTCCTTTAAATCAGGCYTCTCCATCTGTGTGATCTTTACAGAGCAAAATGTCGTTCAATTAAATCTGATCTTCCGCTTGCAACTCTTGCCAGGGTTTCTTCCACCGCTGCTTTGGCACCAGCTGGGTCAGTGTGGATTGGGTTYCTACATGAAAAGGAAAAGGCATATGGAGTGAGGAAGAAATTTCTCACTTTTTTTTTTTGTGTTGGTGCCTCACTGCTCATGCATGCCAGCACTGCATCAGGACAGGGTTAAGTTGCTCCAGCTGCAGTGTAATTTTACTAASATGCAAACTATATTAGATTCATGATTAAGATGATGCTCCTCATGCTCTTTCCTACAAGAAGTAGGTGACTGTTACCAACTCTGTCCATATCCTCCAGCAACACATTTAAATCTCCACTCWTCCCTGTTTCCTTCAAAGACCTTCCAGATCTTTGAACTGCTAGTCAAATGCATGCTTTGATACKAAAAGTAATGAGCATTATGGAAGAAAAATGCTGGTATGTGTACATATCTGCAGCTCATATCTGTGTACATCTCTTCATGGTTCAATCTATCTCCAGCCATCCTGTCTAGAACTTTTGGTTTGTGTCAATATTAAAAGATTTCATGCTAGGTAGCAACAGAGCCCAGACCAAGTTTATGAGTCATTCCCTTCCTTCAAAGKACATAGATTAACTGTTTTAAAATGGCACAGTGAATTTCTGATCAACAGCTACACTTGGTGCAAGACCCTGAACAACTGTGTGACAGACATTCATGCCAAAGCTCTCCAAACCAAGTTTAATGTATGTTGTGCTCCCTTTTAATCAAAGTTCAGTGACCTGTTTCTTGCACTCGTGTTGTYAGACACAAAAGGGAAGTAATGTGACGGATTTTAAAACCATAGTGTACATCCAGATCACTAGAAACAATGCCTGAACTAGCCTAGATGTCATCCTTCCCAGACACCTCAAAGTACACCCCAAAAATGCATCCTTGTTTTTTTCAGGAAGAAAATTTTGACTCAACCCCTTGTCTTATTTGCTATAGCAATTGTGGCAAAGCCTCTTRGAGACGGTTCTTTGAAGTTGCAAACCATTGTCATTCTGTGAAGAGGAAGGTCCTGGATCACTCCCCACACTCTAGTGACATATCCTGTTCTGCAAAAGGAGCATAGGAGTGCCTCTGTTTTATTCTAAGTAATCTCTGATGCTCAGCACAAATTCAGTACAACAGCAGTAGATAAACTCTAGGACACACAGCAATCTGGTCTTCTCATTGCCTGCACCATGAGAATGGCAGGTGGATAAAATAATCTCATAAACTGTGAGCACTGATCACTCCATCATTAACCTCAGACATCCAGGGGGCTTCCTGAGCTTCTTAACCAATACCTAAACAAAGTTCTGCTGGTTGTCTTGAGCAAAACTCAATAAGGAAATACCCTGAGATCTGTTTAGTGAGAAGCCAGAATCTACTTTAGAGGGTTGTGATCAAGTTTCTTTCCTGACAATGAGATTGAAAGGGTGTTTGGTAAATYGGTGACAGTGGCATCACAGTGGAGCAGGAATACAGACATGCATTAAGGGACAGGAACAGTGACARAGTCATTCTCTGTTAGCAGCCAACAGCTAGAGCCACATGTGGACAGGGGCTTATTTAGGGAGCAATAGGCTGTTTCATTCAATAAAGTGATAATCTGCTTCATTTCTCACCCTTGATGGATAAAGTTCCTGTCTGAAGGCAGAGTGGATTATTCTCCATGTGGAAATTGGATTATGGCTGAAGGAAATGGAGCACTGTGCTGCTGCAGCTCATTAGACAGAGGATTAAGCTTCACCTTCCTGCAGATCTGCTTKGCCCAGGTGCTGGGGGCACACGCTGTGAGCGATGCCCACTGATGTGGTTCAGGGCACCGCCAATTCCTCTGCTGCTCTGGACGTGAAAGAGGATCAGGATTTGACAACTGTCCAGGGAAAACCTCTCTCCTTTGGGTTTGAATAAACCTTCAGCGTTTGTTTTTTTAACATTCTACTTCTTACCAAGGCAAGATCCATTTAAGCTTCTTCCTATGCCCTCTTTCCACCAGGTATTAAAGGTGGCTCAGGTTTTGTTTGAAGATGTCAGCTGATAATGTGACCTCTGGATGTGGCTCAGGCCCTACAGAGTCTTTGCCATTGTTAATGTTCATACTCATGACAGCAAGGCTCTCTTGTTGGCAGCTCAGAACAGGTCTCTGAGATGGTCTCTTCTCTGGGCTGATGATGGACCCTGTCAGGATCTTTCTGTCTCATCTCCAGCTCACCTCCAAATGTATTGAGAAGCTGCACTATGAGGCAGATTCACTCTCGTGCACTTCCTCCTTCCCTGTCCATTGGCACTGGGGTGTTTGAAGGCTCTTTCCAGTCCACTTCACACCGAAGTGACAGGTGACATTTCAGTCATTTCAGTGATACATGGGAAGCAAATTCAAAACACATGTCTCAAGGACCAAATGAAAACCACCATTTGATACTGGAGGAGTGTTTGGCAATGTTGCATTTGTCTCTTCCAAAAATGAATGGGCGGCAAAGGAAATCAAGGGACCCCACACAGCTGGGCAGTGAGAGAGGACTCCCCTTCCCTTCCCTTCCCTTCCCTTCCCTTCCCTTCCCTTCCCTTCCCTTCCCTTCCCTTCCCTTCCCTTCCCTTCCCTTCCCTTCCCTTCCCTTCCCTTCCCTTCCCTTCCCTTCCCTTCCCTTCCCTTCCCTTCCCTATGCCAAGCAGCACAGGAAGCTGATGATTTTTTTTTTCCTTTCCAATGTAAGTGAAACAAACAATTCCCTAGTGAAAGAGMACCACTGGGAGCCATAAATTAGATTTCTGGAACGTCAAATTCTTGCTGTTTCATCAGTGTGTCTGGTTACTGTTGCACATGAGGGCTGTGTGGCAGGCAGAGAAAGAGAACTTCAGGGAGTGATGTCCTTTTCCAAGGCTGGATCTCAGGGATCGATGTGCAGTGGTAGGTTTATATCATCCAATTATTTTCCAGTGTTTTTTAAACYATCCAAGGTTGTAACTCACCATAAAATCTGATTTTTGCCTGCTCTGTAATATCTCCTTATAAAATACAAGTGATCATCTAGTCTAAATTTGGCAAATGCATGCTACAGGTATAAAAGGTTAAAAATAAGAAGTGATTTGGTAACACAGGGTACTCAAATCCTTTTTGGAAGGAGCTTTCAGGCAAACATGCTAGAATGTAACCACATTTCATTGCACTTATTTTTCTTTTTACATGAGCCCTAACCTCTTTTTTGGATGAAGGATTTCCTTGTCATCTAATTGTGTTCTGCTCACATCTGGTCCCCAAGGGTTTCCCTGCTGGTGTAATGATGATGGTGAGCTRTAACATTCTCCACCTGGAAATTACCTGTGATTGCTGTGGTTTTGCACTTTGCTGGTGGCTCTGTCTGATCCCTACAGAGAGAACAGCCACAGAATGACTTGTGWGCTCTTCACCCCACCCAGGGGACCCAGTGACCTGTAAACATCTCTGTGTGCTCTCTTGGGGCTCAGCATATCTTTGGGTTTGGACACACAAAMACTGCCTGTGAAACACCAAAGGTATTAAGACACTTGAAGAATCYACTCTGGCCTGTGGGATGGGCTCATGTTGGAGTTCATGCAGACTGAACYGTGGAACAGAAAAAGGGGTGCAAAAACAGGGCTCACTTACAGATCTGCTTTGCTGCTCAGTAGGAATACCTGCAAATCAGAAAAACCAGCCACTCCTACACCTGGGTGTTTCTAACACTGCCTGCTCACATTCCTTCCCTGAATAATAAACACCTCAGCCTTTRCCTCACCATCTGCACAGTCCTCAGCACAGCAGCAAGGGGCAGAGGTGCAGGACGGTTTCTGACCTCCCTATACTGTTATCTTCTGGCCTCAGCATGAGATATCATCTTTTTCATACCCAAGTTTRCAGGGCTATTGGTGCCTCAACTGTCCAACACTAAAAAATTGGACTTCATTGCAACAACGAACAGAGGAGGCACTGAAGGCACTGCAAAGTGTTAACAGAACTTATTAACAAATAACCAAGCAGGAGGATTTATTGCACATAAATTCTGAAGCCAATTATATCTCCTTTGGGGCCTGGGTAATGAAAAGTCTCCTGTGTRTGCTTTCAAAACACCATAAATCTGATGGATTCTTCAATCTCCTCACCTGGAAAACAGGTCTAGTGGTGTGGGCTGCAGCAAGCTGCATGCACTGATTCTTGCCACCCAACTAGTCTGAACTGGCAGAAAAACAAGGAATTCTATTTAGAATCTGAACACTTTTTAGTACCCATTTTTTTTTTTTAAATTATATTTTGATTATTGGTGTGGCTGTTGTTCATTTGCCTTTGGTGGGTGGGGCAGAGGTATTTGTYTGTTCAATTATTTAAAACAAGATAATGGCTACTTCCTGAATTACTTATYTTGAAATTTATTTAATTTAATTTCTATTGTCATTGCATGTTCCAGGATGCATGCAGATTCCTCTCCATGAGTAAACATTCTTCATAATTGTAGAGGAAGGGAAGACAGAATCTTCAATGTGCTTAAAACTTTTCATCTTAAAGCATCTGAATCTAAACTGATTGTAAATTTAAATTTGAAAAGGTTCTATATGTCAATCCCTTTGCAGAAGAAAATGAAATAGAAATAGTGAAGAGAGTATGTTTAATTATTATAATAATTACAAGACTACATATATCTATACCACATGCACCTGGCAGCCTGAATAATTTTTACAGATAGTGAGGAAAAAAATGGCTGAAAAATTGCCAGTGTTTGCAACTAGYTTCAGCARATAAGAGAGGAGGGTCAAAGAGCTRCATTTAATGCCCAGGGTGTTTATGAGGGTAGGCAGCTCTGCTTGGCTRTTTCAACTGACTTGGGCAATGAGTAAGAAACAGCTCATTGTAGTCCCATTCTTCTTCCTGAAATTGCCTCCTTCTTTGTAGCTTCCTCGGGTTGTCATCTTTCTTGATGGTAGCATTTGGGACCAAAGGATATATTGCTTTTCAATCTGTTTATGCATCCTACATGGGCTGTACCAGGCCTGAGATAAACCCTACAACTKCTAGGGCATGATCTGGCTCAGCTGCGTTTGCAGGGGGAGATTGGAGCAGTGCAGTTGTATCCACATTTTAACTGATTCCTCAGCTAGGGACTAAAATGACAGGCTGAATTTTTTTCCATAGGATCTTCTCTGTTGGGTGATATCTGTGGAGAAACAGTCAGAAAGGTGGATTTCTAGACTACAGTGATGAAGGATGAAAGGATAATGGAGCTGAGGAGTTACTTTTACTGGGAAATGATGTGGYACTGCTTGTGTGCTCAGCTCATGCWTGTCTCGAGCTGCTRCTGAGTYTTGGGATGAGGGGAATGGACTCAGAAAATGGAAAACATGAGGTTTTTAGATCACCTGARAAAGGATTGGTATGGGAGACTCTGAACTTGGCAGTGAGCAGCCATCACTGCTCCACTTCTCGTTAGTGGTAATTAACAGTGGAGAGTGTTTCTTGGCTTCTGCTGCAGTGATGTGCTCTGCCTCAAGACACAGAGCTGGGCAGCACAGGGAGAGGGATTGAGAGATCTGCCAAGTTTGGGCTCCAGGTTGTAGGATACCAGTCATGACTTGGCTCCTGCTCCTGGCAGCAAAGTTCAAAGGGAGGAGATGCAAAAAGGGATAAAGGGAACAGGAAATGGAGATGGGAGGTTAGCATGCTTGATTGGGGTGTGAGATTGGTTAGACAGAGAGAAACACCAGCCATGGTGTCTTGGGTTGATTTTTGTGCCAATTTTGTTCTGTATTCCTTTTCTGTTGGCATATACGCCCAAAAGATGTTCTGTATCTTTAAGTGTAACCCAGAAGAAGCCGCGTGGGCTGCTGGGAAAGGCAGCGCGGCCGGTTTAAAAAGCCAGCGCTGCCACGATTCCGGGCTTTTCCCAGCTCAGCTCTGGCTCAGCTTTCTCTCCGTGGGAGTCCTTCTGCTTGAGGAGCTCAGTGCAGTTACACTGTTACAGTTTCGGCTGTTAGCTTCGGCAGCTCTCCCCGGCCCCCCCCGTCTGCCTCTCCTGCGATCCCCCTCCAGCCGGGAGAAAAGCCGCGCGGCTTCACCTGGTCCGGGATTGTGGAAGCGAAACCGGGCTGGCAGCAGAAACACACCGAGTCCTCTGACCCTTCACAGGGAAGAAAGGACTGGGGTACAAGTTTTTTTCTTTTTTT
>NW_026623624.1:115841-123062 GCF_030028575.1 Malurus melanocephalus
GGAAGTGCTACCAGAGCCAGAGAGGGAGGCTTTTGCTTCAACTTTCTGACAGGACTACAAAGAAAGAGAAGGGGTAAGAAGATGGCAAGGGTGTGCTCACAAGAAGAAGGAACAGAAATAACATCTGTCATAGGGAAGAGAGGTTCTTACTAAAATTTGAGCTACTGAAGCTATCGAGGAATCTCGCCCTAGACTAATTCACCTCCTAACTATGCTTAGTAAAATGATTGCAAGATCTTAAACCATCTCTGACACAGAATAGCAATAGATTCAATCAATTGTATTCATCCTGCTGCCACTGTGATGCCAGCTGAGTGTAAGAGCTCAAAGGAAATGAAGCCTTTAGAGGAAAAACTGTCTTATAGCTCTTGCTGAGGGCAAAGGGATCTTTAATGCCATTCCCTCCCTCCTTGGATACTTGGAAATACGAGGGTGGAACATGTGCGCTCAAGCAGAGATTGCTGTGCTCCCAGGAGAGGCAGCGCCTCTCCTGTGGCACAAGAGAAGCATATATGGTGATTTGGTCTGAGATATTTATTCGTTGCTGTTGGACTGCTGATGGGGAGGGCATATCTTTGTATTAATTCAGCTCGGGGAGATGGAAGAGTCCATACCCCTCTCCAATTACATATTATTTCATAGGAACATTTGCTGTTGTGAAAGCCTGGTTTATTTTCCTCTCTGGCCCACTGTGTTCTGCTCCTTTCTCCACCTCCTTTTTGTGCAACACTCTTTCGTAGTCTTCCCAATTCATTTTCCCACTCCTTTCTCTTGTCCCTCTCAGTCTGCCATTCTGTCTCTTGCCCTGGTTTGCTGTGCTCCTCCCTCTGTCCTCTCACTTTGATTTTCCATCATTATTTATCAAATTTGTCTTCTGCACAGTCCCCATCTCTGCTCCTTTCCTTGTTCAGTGCTCYCAGCCTCCCCTGGTGCAGATCAGTGTCTGCTGCTGCAGCTCCTYTGGTGGCTCAAACACAGCTGACCCCTCCACACAGGAACCAGAGATCCCAGTTTGATGCAAGAGACATCTTAAGACTCAGATGTTTCACTT
The DNA here is from genome assembly GCF_030028575.1 of Malurus melanocephalus. Taxonomy (NCBI): domain Eukaryota; kingdom Metazoa; phylum Chordata; class Aves; order Passeriformes; family Maluridae; genus Malurus; species Malurus melanocephalus. Next base: position 116,893 of record NW_026623624.1, read on the forward strand.
GTGACAGCAGACACTTCAATTGCCTCTGGAGACTTGTCTCTCTGGGTTACTTGAGCTGTCACCAGAGGTATCCATTTAACTACTGCAGTTCTCATTGTCTGATCTACAGTTTCAGATTTTTTAGCCTGTTCTCTCTTCTACTGTGAGTTGTGGGTGGGAGCAACCTGCTTTCTTCTACATCTGGATCATAGTGAGGAAAAGSAAACATCTGAAGGGAGTTTGAGTCTGCCTGGGTCTCAGTGAAGACATTCASCTGAAAGGGGTGTACTGCAAAGGAAGCCCTGTGCAGGGCAAAGAGGCTTCGTGAGCAGCAGTGGTCTGGGAAAATAAATATTTTCACAGTGTGGCCTTATCTGGAGGGCATGCAGAGACAGGGGCTCTGGGAGAAAATCTTTACAGGAGACCAAGAGGTGCAACATTTACAGAAAGCCAGAGAGGAAATGCATTTATTAAAGTGGAGGAAAATTGATGAAATTTCAACTGCTTCCWGTCTCTCAGGCATCCCTTGGCCCTCTGCCCTTCCGGGTGAGCCTGAGCCTCATCTCTTACTCTCAACTACAGCCATGGAATGGTTTGGGCTGGAAGGAACCTCAAAGATCAGTGACTTCCAACCTCCTTGCCAAGGTCAGTGACACCTTCCACTACACCAGGTTACTCAAAGCCTCATCCAGCCTGGCCTTAAACACTTCCAGRGATGCYCACTTCTCTGGGCAGYSTGATCCAGTGTCTCACCAACCTGGCAGTGAACAATTTCTTCCTAACATCTAACCTAAATCTCCCGKTTTTAGGTTTAAAATAGTTTCCCCTTGTCATATCTCTATCTGCCCATTAAAGGTTTCTCTCTATCCTTTTTATGAGCTTCCTTTGGGTATTGGAAAGACACCATAAGGTCTCCCTTGATCCTTCTTTTCTCCAGGCTGAATAACCCCAACTCTCTGGGCCTGTCCTCATAGGAGAGGGGCTGCAGCCTCCTCTGGACATGCTCTAGCAGGTCCAGATTTTGTGCTGAGGGCTTGTGAGAGCAGGTCCAGAGGAAGGACCYACAGGAGCAGAGCAGAGAGGMAGAATCCCCYCCTCATCCTGCTGCCCACGGTGCTTTGGATGCAGCTCAGGATGTGGTTGGCTTTCTGGGYTGCCAGCAYACATTGCCAGGTCAGTCCAGCTTTTCATCCAAAAGGAACCCCAAATCCTCTCTGTAGGGCTGCTCTCAATGAGTTCTCTCCCATTCTGTACTCGTATCTGGGATTACCCCAGCAAAGGTGCAGCACTTTGCACTTGGACTTGTTGAACTTCATGAGGTTCTTGTGGGTCACATCTCAGGTGTGTCCAGGTCCCTCTGGATGCCATCCCATCCTTCTGTTGTGGCAGCTGCAATGCTCAGTTTGGTGTCACTGCAGATTTTCTGAGGGTGCACTCAATCTCCCTGCTGTGTCACTGATGAAGATGGAAGAGTTGAAGTTGATGGAAGAGCACTGCTCCCAAAAACAGCCCAAGGGACACCCCTCACTCCCAGCCTCCACCTGGACATAGGAGCCACTGACCACAACTCTTTGGCTGCCTCCATCCAGACCATTCCTTATCCACCTCCAATCCATGTCTCCAGTTTGGAGATAAGCACACCAARCTCAGTCAGAGCCCTTACAGAACTAAAGGCAGATGACACCARTCAGTCTTCCCTTRCTGACTGCTGCAGTCACTATATCACACAATGTCTCTAGATTGGTCAGGCACCATTTCCCCCCTTAGCAACCAGATTTAGACCTTTTTAGCCCTTCAGATCTCTGGACCAAGACACAGGATGTTCTMCCTTAGCCTCATTAATCTTCAGCTTTCGGCTTCTTCATAGCATAGCTTGACACCAAAAGCTTTTATCCTCAATTTTCAGTGCACCTCTACAGATGAAGAAAAACGTGGTAGCAGGGTCTCTGGGGATGCTCTGCTTTTGGAAAGCAAGAGGACCCCTCACTCTTCTCAAAGGTTATGTCAAGACAGCAGGCAATTARGCATAGTTATAAGTGAATACCTTTTAGTCTTAATAAAAGCAGAGGAATTCCCCGCAGAAAACTCGTGAGTTCCTCTTACTGACAATGTGTGTGTCCAATATAAACCACACCAGATTCAGAAGACATCATTTATTGTGTAAAAGTTTGCAGTTAAAGAAAAAGGAATGCACTGTATTTATAACTGGGTCTGTGCTCTTTTTCCTCTCYCTCCCCTGAATCCATTTAACATTCCCAGAGGATGTACTGAGACTAATGGGAGATTACTGGACCAGACTAAAATGACAGTTCTACTCCCAAAGATTCAGGACTTTAAACAAGATAAAGCAAAGGGTTGGTAGCCAAGATTACTGTAATCTTGCTTTAACACATACACAGCATAATAAAATATGATATAAACTCATCTCATCTGTCAACACAGGGTGAATAAGTACTGGAAAGTTGAAACTTGTTTCAATTTTTCTCACATTAAAAATGTCTTCAGAATTGGTGATATGTTAAACTGATGACCACTTGTGAAATATTTTACTGGAAAGGCAATGCCTTTTCTGTCAGGGAAGTTGTACAGTCAAAACAACTCCAGAATCAGCTCCAAGGGGGACTTTCCTAAGCAGAAATAGCCATRACAGGATTCATGGCTCTCCCTGGATTTTTCCATCTGTACATGCCCAGAATTTGGCATGTTGGCTGCATGCCTGTGGCAGCTCTCCCTCTGCAAATCCCAGCACTTAGTGGAAGGGTGCTCAACAAATTTTACTGTGCTCAGGTCCTGGAGCAACCTCATGTCATTTCTTGTGAGTGTGTGGCCTGGCTGTGCACACTAGACAGGACCCAGGCAGGGAAGGGAAAGGGGAAATAACTCCTCTTCCTCTGTGCTCCTCAGTCTCCCATTGTATATGGAAGATATATATATATTATATGGGAGATATATATATATTATATGTCCTCAGAGACACTCCATTTATTCTTTTAATTTGGCATATCATTGTGACTCTTTTTGAGTTTCTTCTCCATTTTAAGGTGACTTAAAGGACTTATTTCTAAAAGATGGGATCAGTTGTTCTACAATAGGAAGTAATTTCTGTATCCAGGGAGGAACCTCATGCACAATGCATGGTGGAAAACAGCATGGAAACCACAGACAGAAATCACCTGTGCACTGCAGGGGAGTCCTGGTGGGCACCACRCTGAACATGAGCCAGCAATGTGGACCTGCAGCAGAGAGGACAATGTTCTCCTGGGCCTCATCAGGCAGAGGTCTACCAGCAGGATGAGGGGGGTGATCCTTCTTTTCTACTCTCACTGGCTGAGACACTTCTGGAATGTTGTATCCAGTGCTGGGCTGCCAAATGCAAGAGAGACGTGGACATATTTGAGAGAGAGTCCAACAAAGAGCCATGAGGATGACTAAAACAATGCAGCATTTCTGAAATGCAGAAATGCTGAGAGGACTTGGGGCTGTTCAGCCTGGAGAGAGAAGGCTCAGAAGGATATTATTAATTCGTATAAATTCCTGAAGAAATTAGATGGAGTCTGATTCTTTTCTGTGATGCCCAGTGCAAGGACCAGAGACAATGGGCAAAGACTGAGACAGAGGAGGTTCCCTCTGGRCAGGAAGGCTGAGTGGATGCTGACACAGATTATCCAGGTGCATTGGGCTATTTCTCTCATTGGAGATATTCAAAAATCATCTGGACATGGTCCTGAGCAACCAGCTCTAGGTAGCCCTGCTGGAGCAAGGGGTTTGGGGTTGGATGGTCCCCTGAGGTCCCCTGCAACCCCAGCCCTTCTGTGGTTCTGTGATTTAGACTGTAGAAATGCATATGCTGCTCTCTACTTTTACTAAAGAAAAAAAGAAAAATGAGAAAAGATTCTTTATGAATAGGTAGCAGCCAGAGATTCCCAGAGGCAGAGACCTTCCTCCCCACACCGTGCCTTTGAGAGGGACCCCTCCATGCTTCAGGCATGATGGAGCAATTCAATTTTCATGGCCAGTCAATTTTCATGGCTCCTGTGCTGAGTCACAGACTTTGCAGCGCCGGTTCTGCCGAGTGGCCGGCTCTGCTCAGCAGCCCTGGGCTGGCAGTGGGGAGCTGCCTGCTGGAAATAGAAGCATGAAAATTGATTGCACGTGTAGTGAAGGGAATAGCAAGTTTCTTCAACAGGAAKCACAAATTTCTGAAGTAAAGCACTCTCTCAGCCTGTCCAAGATGTTGCTATGAAGTCAAATCAAGCCTCATGTCCTGCCTGATGTGTCCCTTTTGCTGTGCTGCAGAGAGCAGTGCCCAATGCTGGTGGAGGCAGATGCAGCCCAGCTGTGGTGGCCACAGGCAAGATTTGGGACCTTCACATCTGCCCAGAGCAGGGATCTTGTGTTCTTTCCAAGGGGTTCTCCCCACAGCAACTCAGGGCAGCTGGTTACAAGAGAGGCTTTTAGAGCTCAGTTTTCCAGGAAGAGATAACACAAAGCAAAAATGTCATGAAGACCACATGATGAGAGAAGAAAAGCTTTTGGATTGGTRAATCTGTGAGAGAGCATTGTGAACATCTGCTCTGAACAAGTCAGCATTCCCAGCAGCTTTGCATCCAGCTCAGCTTCCTTGGAGAGAGGCTGCTCAGAGCCCGGTCCCTCCCTTGTGCAGGAAACTGCCATAAATCATTTGGATTTCTAGGCTAGTGCTCAAGCTGAAGCAGCAGAGCATTGCAGGATTCCCAGGATTTACAGCTCAGAGTCAATCAACCGCATCGAGTCCTCCTGCTTTTCTTGGGAAGTGCCTTTCCTGCTCCCTGAGGCTTTCAGGGTGAGGGAGAAGCCGTTTGAGCTTCATCACGGGATCTCAGGGGAAACCTCAGTGGGAGCATCCTCTGCCACCATCACACCTCCCTCCATGCCTGGGCTGGTGCTCCCTGTCCTCCCACCTGCTCAGCAGGGCCAGGCTGTGCCAGCATCCTCTGTGGCACAGCCACACCATTCTATGTGGAGATTTCTGCTTTTTTCATCCCAGAAATGACATTTGTTTATCAGCAGAGCAGCGAGCATTCACTCATTGTCCTGCTCAGTTAACATAAACATGTATTCAGCTAATACCTGATTAAACAATGTATTCAGCTAATACCTGACTCTAGCAGGTGACCTTCTGAGCTAATTAAATTTTGTCTAAGTGTCAATTTGCAGTGAATTTTCCTCAATTATTAATCCATTATCACCTGGTAGGCTGATAGAACCTTTAAGAAATACTCCAAAAGAGTGCATCCATTTTTTTCCCTAAGTGATTAATGAAAAATATACAAAATTCCCAGCAGCTGCTTTTAGGTGCCAGGATTTAAAACAAATTCCTTTCTTTTAACTACTGTCTGAGATATTTGTGGAAAGTATTAGTAAGCCTGAGTGACCACAGACATTTGTGGTTTTGTGAAAATTGACTTTTCTTTCAGTAGAAAAAAATTACCATTAAAAGAAATATTTTAAACCCATGGCATGTTTTCAAAACCCACAGAGGTCTCCRGATAAAGGAAATGGTTTTTAAAATGCCATATTTCAACCGGAGGAGGGGGATTTCAAGAAGTTACAAACTTGGTTATTTCTGGATCAGGAAGCTTCTTTATGAGCTATGGAGAAACGATCTCCAGCTGGCACAAACACACAGCAGAGCCAGCTGAGATCTTTGGAATTTATGTGCCCATTGCTTGCCTTGGGGGAAGGCTCAGCTCTGGCTGGGATTTATTGGGAGGTTGGAGGGAAGGTTGTCCAGATGGAGCAGGGACAGGTTCTCAGACCAGGTGGGCCGGGGCTGAGCTTTGCTTTTGCCTGCCAGGGATGAGAAGTTGCTTCGCACTCTGTGGGAGGCTGAAAACAACAACTCTGCCTTCTTGGTTCTCTAATCTCCCGGCAGAAAAAGATGAGTCTTGCTCTTTTGCCTCATTTCGGAACATTTAGGGTGATTTTTTTTACATTGTTATTCAAAAAAAATTTTAAAAATCATTGCTAAAAAAGTTATGGGAATGGTGTTTCTGATTCCTTCTCTCACTTCTGCCTTATGCCTTGTTTTACACTGCATCAGCTGAGTGGCACATGGCTGTGCTCAGTTGCATTATCTTCACCATCTTCAGCAAGGCTGCATCTGCTACAGTGAGAGGTGAAATTTTACCTAACAGTTTCCTCTCCCCTCT
>NW_026623624.1:123147-142929 GCF_030028575.1 Malurus melanocephalus
GGGGTTTTCCTCTTCTCTTTTCTCTTTTACTTTCACCTTAACCACTTCATGGGTTAAATTCTGTGGCCTCACTTACATCAGTGAGGTCAGGATGTTCCACCAGCCTGACTGCAACCCATGTCACATGCCACAAGTCATTGTGTACATGTTTCTGTTTCCGTCTATTTCACCCCCATGACTCACAATGGCTCATAAAAATTTTGATTTTAGATTAAATGCCTGGTGGGTCATCTTTTGCACAGGAGAATTTAAAATCACTTCAAACCCTGGGCTTCCTCAGCAACAGCAGTGATGAACATGAAGTTATCTTTAAGATGTGGCTTCAGTTGGATATTTTTAATATTTTAAAGAGAACAATAATATGCATGAAAGAAAAAGGAGCACCACACCTGTAGACAAGTATTCCCAAGAATTTTGGTTTTTTTACTGGGTTGTCATTTTTTAACTGGAGTATAAAGCTGGTGGAGAAAAATGCATGGGCAGCAAAAATAGGACAGCTGGTTGCACTACAWCTGTCTAAGGAAAAAAGATGTTCAAGCCCCTTCTTGTTGCCCTGCTTTGCCCAAGAATGTGCAGATGCTGYAGAACCCATTTTGACCAGAAACCATTATTATACTGAGTGTGATGCCAGTAAGTCATGCACAGCCAGCATGTAACTGAAATATTGACATCTTGGCCACATTTTACAAAGATTTGTCTTCCCCTGTGGTAAAGTCTCATTTATGTGTCCTTTCCATGTTTTGGGGCACAGATTTTCATGGAAGGAATCCTCCTGTAGATGCCCATTGCTTCTGTGGATGTGTAGACTAAACCAGGATGCAAATTTTTAAGGGATGTTTTAAAAGACACATCTGACCCCTCAATGACACTGGGATCTAAGTGCTTAATTTACTTTTTCAAAGAACATGAATGATTAAAAAAAAAACATGACACGATTTTTAGGACAAGAAATGGATGCTTTTCTAGAAGGAGGCAGCAATGGTAGACTTAAAAATGGAGCCTTTTTAAGGATTAATATGCACATTTCTATTCCAAAGCTTCAAAGCTTCATTAGTAATTCTGGGTACACAACTTCTTGTATCAGACACACTTGAGAGAGCGCTGAGCATGGTGAATCCTTAAAATCCAGGTTCCTCCAAGGTGTCTCAAGACACCCATCAAAAATACAGTCAATTTGGAGCACAAGTCACTTCACAGATCTTTTATTGCTCCTAAATAGCTGCTGTCATCCTGTACCAAATCAATACAAAAATTCCACACCTGCTGTCCCAAATAACTGAATTTGAGGTGGAGCTATTTGGTAGCAAGCAACACTATGCCCTACAAAACCCTTAAAGTGCAATAATGGAASCACTGAATTATTTGTGAACTGTCATTTCTGATTTATATCAAATGACATGTTCCCTTTCAGTCTTCCTAATTACCAGTATTTTTTATTCCCTTTTTTTTGAACAGTATCTGGGAGTATTTACTGAATGTCAAATGCCTTATTTCACATAATTATTTCACATAATTTTCAGTTTGGGAGATTAGATCATTGGGAGTTCTGGAGATGTTGCTTAGAATTATTTGGAAGGTATAAATCTACAACATTTAATGAATTTCAGGAGTATTTTTTCATTAAAAATGTATCACAGGGGTTCAGTGTGTGATTTTTTTGAGTCACACTAGGCATTTTAAATTAATTTTCGAACCTGGCAAAGTGCTTTCTCTCCAGTGTGAATAAGTTGTCTGCCAAAGGGAGTTTTGTGATATTCTGAAATGTAAGTTAGGCTGTCTAGCTTATGCTTTGACTTGTAAGAAGAAAAGAAGGGCGAGGGACACACACATGAATGCTGCCCTGTGAGACTCAAGTGCACATTACTGACCATTATGAAAATACTCTTCTTTTAACACTGACAACTTCATGATTCCTAAAATACTAAACCAAATCTTAAATGRGCTGTGACATGGCCCCCAGCTTTTGCATAATAGCATATCACACATTCTGTAAGTTAAGAGGATGGAAATTTCATTTTAAGAAGTATAAGAAATGAAATCACCAACTCCAACTTCTTTGTTGCTAGAGTTGTTTTAAAAGCTTCTGATAGACATGGTCAAATGATTTTTTTTACATTGCAAAACATTGTTTTTTTCAAGACTTTTTGATGTTTCACCAGGAAAAGTTGTTTTACAGTCTCCCAGCAGCCACAAGAGGAATCAAATCTGTCATGAACATTTCAACTGAGGGAACTGCAGGCAGGCTGGKATTGAAGAAGGGACAGTGAATCTCCTTCCTTTGCTCTCCTCCCCTTCCAGTAGCAAGAGAGGGTGTGAAGAAGCAGCATTCTCACCCTCTGGACAGCCTGGAAGATTTATTGGGGTTCTTTTTGTCAGTAAGGCCTGAGACTCACAGAACTGCAATTTCACCTCTCCTGGAATTTAAATATGGAGAAACATTATCACTTAAAGAATGCTGAGGGCTTCTTGTTGTTGGCCTTGTTTTCTCCTTTTTTTTTTCCTCTTGTCACTGGCTTGATACAATCTGCAGGAATTGAGCATTACCAATTAGATATCCCACCACACTCAGATCCTTGTGCCCTATGGTCATTTGGGGAGGGTATCAAGCTCACAGCTCCCAAACATCTGTTCTGGATACAGGGAAGAGATCCAGCCTCCCTGCTAGCAAACATGTAGATCCATCAGAAAARAGTTCACACAAGTTCTCAGTTAAAWCAGGGGGTGTATATGTGTCTCTTTCTACTGGTACCTGCAGCCCCTGGAAGATGTCAAAATCTTGTGGGGGAAGTATTTGCTGATCTCTGTCAGCAGTGTAATGAGATGGGTGACTCAGTGCTGCTCTAATTAATGCATGGAAAGACCTTTTCTAAAATATAYTTGGTGTGTTTCCCCCTGGGGACAGGAGATACCTGCAACAAGAACATCCTCCCACACTTTCCTGGGCACCTGAACTTATTACTGAATCCCCTGCTGAGGCTCTTTTACTGGGGCAGGGACTGCTGTAACAACAATTATGGGAAATGTAGGGGAGGCAGAGCTCAGGAACTTGGGCAAAGGTTTTTAATTCCATCTTGTGTCATGAATCAACCATGAATCCTGATGGTATCTCACCTAGTCTGTAAACAAAATGCTCCTGCATGAAGGACAGTGGGTGGACCAGCCAAAAATGATAAATATAAATATAAACCTCTGCCTCTCTGGTATCACCTGGAGAGAGTATGGAGTTCTTTGAAGTATCCTTCCTCCACAAATCTGCCATCATGAAAGTTTCTTAATGTTTTCAAAGGATTGCTTGCACAAAAAAGTTCTTAACTCAATGGGRAAAAGTAAAATCCTACCCAAACATGCTACAATGAAGGAGGTGACTTGAGTGAAATAAAAATCCAGCAGTGTCCTAGAAAAGCTTCTTGAAGCATTTACTCATTAAGGTTAGCCTCATGCCAGATTTTCCCACTGGAAGGATTGACAGGGTTTCCATAAAGTGTCAGAACTCCACAGCTCTGACATCTATCAATACTTYTGGTCAGCAGGTTCAGAGGTTGTTAGCACAAATCAGACACAGAAACAGCATAATCAGAAAAACTGAGTTCCATTGGTGATAGTGGGCTTTAAATAGAGACCAACAAAAAAGTGTTTAGCTGGAAACTGGGACTGAAAGAGAGGACTGRTATTACACAGGGAGTGTGAGATAATTTCTCTGGTCTTCCCATCAAAGTTTGTATGGCTGTTGCTGGGATACTTTGGCAAGGGCTGCTGGCATGGRCAGAAGAGAGAAATCTGATCTGGGMCTGTGWCCTAYGAGCCAGAGGGAGCTGGAGGGGSCACCAGGCAGGCAGAGGAGGTTTCCATCCTGGCCAGGAGAAGGCAGCGCTGTGATGTCTCTATGAACATCCCTGTTTGCAGCACCCCAATCAGCAATGACCCAGGAGACCACAAACTGTCAATCAGTGGCTTTGCTACTGATGAGTTAGAGGTGATTCTGCCTTCTTCAGTTATWCCTTCTTCCTGTGAAGTGATTTTTTGATTCTTTTCTGGGCTCATTTACCCTGCCCACCTCACTTTGCATTTTACAGAGTTTCTTTTTCATGTGTAGAGTTGGCACCATTGATTGACACCATCTTGTGTGTCATCCACTGTGGTGGGTTGCTYTTGGCTGTCTGTCAGGTGCCCACCCAACTGCTCTCTCACTCCTCCTCAGCAGGACAGGGTGAGAAAATAAGCTGAAAAACTCATTTGTCAAGATAAAGTCAATGTAATGAAAGAAAACAAAGACAAAGGACATTAAAAAAAAGATGTAAAGGACATAAAATAAATTATTCACTTCTTCCCATCAGCAAGTGATGTTCATTTTACTTTCTGGGAAGTAGATCTTAATATGTGCAGTGGTTGCTTTGAAAGACAAATACTTTAATGACATATGCACTGCCCTGCCCCTTTTATCAGATTTTATTGTTGAACAAGACATCCTATGGCAGGGGACAGCCTTTTGGTCATTTTGGTCAGTTGTCCTGGCTGTGTCCCTGCCCAGGCTCTTGTCCACACCATCCTATGGGTCTGGGAGGGAGGAATTGAAAGTTTTGACAGTGTGGGAGCTCTGTTCAGCAGCAGCCTGAACATTGGAGTGTTCTCAGCCCTGTGCTGGCCACAAACAGAGCACAGGACCAGTGGGTTTGCTGTGGGGSAAGTTAACTCCAGCCCAGACAGACYCAGAAACCCCACAGAGGAGTCAGACTGAGCAGGGCTGCAGCTGCCTCCACAMTGAGCTGGGAGTTTGGGAAAATCAGTCTGCTCCTCAGATTTAACCCGGCTGCCATCCCTGCCGAGGCTTTGAGAAATTCTGGCTCCCTGCTGGGACATTAAGGGCAAGGATTGGTGTGAACTCTGCCTTGGGTTTGGAGAAATGTGCCCTCAAAGCAGCCTTGGACAATATTTCCTGGCTGTGTGGAAAACTTTAAAATCCTAGGGATCCTCAGGAGTGCTCTTCACCTTCAGTGCACATCGTATCTCAGAGTATTTGTGTCTGCACGGGCTGAAAGATAACAACTGCTGCACCTGGAGTGGAAACCTGCTSGTCCTGTCCCTCTGGGAGCAGATTCCTGGGTGACTTTCCCACGCATTGCCCCACACCTCTGTGAAAACACAGGCTGTGAACTCAGCCAGACTGGCCTCTCCTTAGGGAAAGTGACTGCCAGGCCTCAGGTCTCTGTGGAAACAACAAAACTACAGAGGTTTGCTGCTTTCCACTTTCTTTATGGTTAAAAAGAAGTAACTCCATGCTGGGGAGATGCTGTTCTTCTCAGTGGTTTTAAGGATTATGAGTGGCATCCTGCTCACCCTTAATTCCAACTCCACACCCACTGAAAGAGGGTTCTGAGGAGGACTTTTCTAAATGATAAATACCTTTAAGGGCTCTTAAGACAGCCCTAACAATATTTGGAGTTATCTTTTTGGCTTCCTGGCCATGTTGGAGCAGATGAAATGCACTTAGAGCTGATAAATTCTGCCATTCTGCCTATGCCATTCAGTATTTCATCCACAATCCCACAGGTGTTTCTCCTACTCCTCAGGCAGATACTTGTGCTCCTTGAGTGATCTCACATTTAGGAAGAAGAGCTGGGCAAAGACAGAGAAAACCTCTTTGAAGTCATCACACAATAAATCCAAGTTTTCTTGCTGATTTAGCAATATCTTCTGTTGTGTCAACAGTGGGCCGGCCAGGCCATTTCTGTGAGATATTTTTGGTCATTGACAAACACTTTGATCCAGCAGATTTATAGCTGTCTGGCAAAAGTCCTCAGCTGGTGTTCATCATGCTGATTTACACTGGCTGAATCGTTGCCTTGCTGTGCCTCCCAAACCAAGACTGATTTTTTTTTGTGTGCAGTTCCTTTGTTGCTTTAGGAGGAAAAAACCTCAAAAAAAATGCCCCACATCCCACCCTATAAAATAAAAATGAGCACAGGATGCACAAAGTAAGCCTGCAAAAGGGAGACATTGTCTCTTGGAAGAAAATTGAAATTCTTCTAAGTGAGAACATTATAGCCTATGGCACTGTCATGTAGCTGCACTTTTATAATGGACACAACATAATGAGTGCTGCTCATGAAAGCTGGTTATTATATCCTAGCTGGAGGTCGTACTTTGGCATATATAGAGCCAGTAATTTGTATACAGTGGGAGTTCTGCTGCTCTTCTGCTTTTCCTAGGTTCAGTCTATATCATATTTTATATCATACTCGAGCTCATATTGCTTCCTAAACTACCCCACTGTCCTCAAGTCAGGGATGAGCGTTTGAAGCTCAGTTTCAGCCCAAGCCCTCAAGCTCTGCTGCTGTCAAAGTTCTTTCCCTGATGAGTTTGTGGAGTGGTTTGAGTGTGTCTCTGAGAGGATTGCTGCTGAGCTTGGATGCAAACAGTCCCTCCTCCGGCCTCCCATCGATCTCAGCCCTTTTGGACCCTTCTGCTCCTGTTCTGTGTGATGCTGGGTACCAGGTTTTCCCTATGAACATCTTTTTCCATGTACTGGATTTTAAGTAAAAGCTGTTACTGAGCCATGCAGTCCTTTCAGTGAGTGACTGGGTTTGGCCCTTTCAGTGAGTCACAAGGGCATTGTCAGATATTGCAGGATGGCTGCAGGAAGGAAGATTTTTGGCTGATGGTGCCTTCTGTGGTCCCATCAGTCTCCCTTTAGGGCCAAGGTACAAACCATTCATCTCGTTCCAGCTCTCCTATGGTACTTCTTGGAGGAGTCAGAGCCAGTCTCTGGGAGATGCTGCTTTTGAGTTTGTCATGCAGCAAAAATTCTATCTGGTGGAGTGATCATTGAAACAAAACAACTTCTGCTGACAGGTCTGACTGTGCTCATCGCTTTTGTTCGTCTTCGGGAGCTCAGTAAAACCTCCAGGGTTTTTGTTTGAAAACTTTACATTGTTGTCTGTTCAACTATGAGAGAAGGGAAAACAGCAACTATGCCAGAAGTTTCACTGAAGTATGAAAAAAATGAAGCAAGCAATTGAAAATGGCCAATAAAATGATGCCCTGTACCCCAAACTACGAGCAAGAAATGTTACATTAGAACTGATACCTAATCTAGTGGATAAAGCAGCTCTTGTCCACACATAAAATTAATTAGGCACAAAATAGTCTGTACAGGCAGGCAGTCCCCATTATCCCTGAGGTTTTATTCTTTTTAAGTAAAGATAAACAGAACCAACATATTAAAAGTGTGGGTTTTTACAGCAAAGCATAATCTACACTATTTTTCTCTCTATCACATAGCAGGCACCTTGGGTTACTCATTAAAATTTCTGATGTGTTATGGATGAGAGGGTATCATGCACCTGTGCTCTCTCCAGTGTCTCCTGATTTGGAGCTTGGACTGGGAATAGAGAAATTTTCTGGCTCTGCCCATGAGTGTGGTGGGTCTGCTCCAGGAAAACCTGCTGACTGCTATCCTCACCAGTTGTCTCAGAGAACAAGAAGCTGCATAATTCCACACAGCAGTAGAAATATTAGCACCCGAAGTTGTAGCATCTGTCTTCTTTTTTATTATCACCATCTGGCAGTCTAGGAGGAGGCTCTCAAGTGTACCTCCCCAAATGGACCATTATGCCTTCAATTAATCAAAATTGTGCTATAATTTCCTTTCTTTCTATGTACCTGCTTTTTCTTATAGCACAGGCCCTATCTATTCTGATATTTTTTATATATTCTGGCATATCTTGGTAAAACTTCAAAGCACATGGAAAGAAACACAGTAAGTAGGAGATGGCTCATCCAAAGGAACCAAGATATCATGGAGCAAAGATGGTTTCCATTTGCCTTCAACCCAAAGGGTTTCAAGTCAGGGCGAGTTTGTTCTGTTATTTCTTGCTTTCCATGGCATCTGGAGAGCAATGGACAAGGACATGGGAAAGCAGGAAGATCAGTCTGGGGAGTGGCCATGCAGAGCAACATGGCCAGCAAGTCACTGCAAAAAGCTCTGAGGCTCCTCTGGAGCCCCAGCTATTCCCAAAATGCACTGAAGGAGCCTGRACTAGAGGGGAAATCAGAGTCAATTCAATAAATCCAGCTTTGAAGTAGCCAAGTAGTTATGTCTGTGTGTGTCCAGCAAATCTCCAGTGCACAGAGAAATAAAGTTCCCAAGATTCATTTATTGATTTCTTTTTTTTTTTTTTTTTTTTTTTTTTTTTTTTTTTTTTTTTTTTTTTTCTCTAAGGAGGTTGTTAATTAGAGATGGTCAAATGAGCAATAAGCTCCTTCTTGGGATTTTTATGTTCTAGAAATGCCTCAAACCAACCTGCACACAATATAGAAAATGACAAAAATTTCAGTGCATTGCCCTGTGAAAGAATCTTCACATCCCCCTTTTCTTTCAAGGCCAGGCACAGTGGCAAATTAGGCACAAAGCATTTTGTATTTCTGTGTGGTGTGGCTACCAGCTCCTAAAACAGCTTGAAGTCCTTGCAAGGCAGGCTGTTCCCAGCAGAGAGGAGCAGGAGCAGCAGGTCTCAGCTGTGCTGTGTGCAGGATGCTCTGTGCTCTAGGGCAGAGCAGATGGRAACAGTCCCAGCCTCTTTTTTATTTGCTTGCCTTCTTTCTTGAGTGTGTAGATAAATATTTGGGGACTGTGTTCACAGGGAAGTGTAAACGCTCCCAAGCAGCCGAGGAGAGCCCTGCTGCAGGGCAGAATGGAGGAGGCAGCGATGAGACAGCCCTGGGAAGGTGTCAGAGCATGTGCTGTGCCAAGGAACCTTTATCACACTGTCCATACCCCCAGGAGGGCACAGACACTGTGCTGGTGGCACTGGGCTGACTTTATTTGCCTCATTTGACCACTGTTATCAACATCCTAATGAATGGATCYGAGCACAGGGAGCTGCTCTGCTGGCACAAAAGTCCCTGGACAGGTAGAGGGTTCCATTTGGATCCAAATCTGGAGTCTGGAATTTTTTCCATCCTTAATGTGCTGGGATGTGAAAACCCTTTTTTTTCCCAGGTAAAACTTCTTTCAGTTCCAAAGCAGCAATGAAATTAATGGGKCTAAAGGAGAATTCAGCTGATTTTGAATGTCTTGTTTCCAAAAAAAATGGAACGAATCTGCTTGGATTTTAGCATTACGTTTCTTTCACCGCATGTTAGAATTTTTATAAGAAAATGAAGGACTGCATGCCTATGGGACTATGTTTTTTCAACCTACATCATCCCACATAATAAAAGACATTAATTCTCCCTACAAGTCGTGCTTGTCCATAAAATGAAATAATTTCCAAAACAAAAGAAAAGCCATTTCAGTACAGGTATGATTTGTGCTGCTTAGATCAAACTGCTGAATTTTGTGTCTTTTATTTGAGACATTTTTATTTTCTATATTTTTGTATGACAAAATATTATCACATTATTTCCTTTCATTTTCCAGCTCCACAATGAGGCATGTTCCAGCACAAAAATATTTYCGACTCAGCTCTTTTTAAAAGCCCATCAATTATTATAATTGTCCCAGTGCATCCTAAGGACATTTAATCAGCAGTAAACTGGAGAGAGGCTGAGCAGTATAATTTAGTAGTTATCCAGATTTCTGAGGTCTTTTACTAAATGTTGAAAGTATCTGTATGCAGAAAATAAAAAAAAAAAAAATAAAACCCAAAACAACCAAACTGATCTTAAAGCAAAGGAGGAAGCAAGCCTGTAATTACTCATGGGACAAGTGTTGTAGTTGTTTGTAGAAGAGCTCAGATACCAAAGCACCACAGTCAGCAGACCCAGGAACTCCAAGTTAGAAACTGGTATTGTTCCCAATCCCCTGGAGTAGGGAAGGAAAGCTTTAAAAGCTGGTTTCTCTGCCATTAGTGGTTTGGGTCAGGTTTTCAGTTTCTGCTTCCACAGCTTACCCAGATCATCCCATTCCAGTGACAGGAAGGTGGCAGCTGGCACAGGTACCTGGTATTCTTTGATTCCAGAGGAGCCTTGCCATACATTTCATGGAATTCCCATCCTGTGCTTCTCTTTCTGTCACTGCCAGTGATGCTAAAACAAAATGTTCTCTATTTTTTAATTGTGAGAACTGATTCAGGGCTAAAACAATGTAAGAAAAAATAAATTCTGTGTCTATCAAGAGCTCATTATTGCAACAATAGGGTATTAATAATTTGTTTCCACTGGAAAAAGCAGAAAGGAAATGTCAATAACATTTACCAGTATGAATACTCTCAGAATTGCTGCACTTYTAATTACAGCTTTAGATTTAAAAGTCTCTTTTCTCTCTCTCTCTAAGCAAACACAGTTTATGGAACAGAGTTCCACTCTCATCAGAAACAGCACAAGATAGCTCATATCTGGCCTCATGGGAAGCAATTTCAAATATTTGTGAGGTAAGAAATCATTCCAGGCTGATGTTTTAACTGCATTTTGAGCTGCYAGACTTTGCTTCCTTCCTGTTTCAGCTTTCCCTTCCTTGCTGCCAAGCCCAKCTCCTGTGCCATCCAGTCTAGTTTGGGCCCTTCTCCTTCCACCCTCTGCAGTGTGGTGAGGACATCCCTGTTCCCAGGAGTGACCACAGTGGTGGCAATGAAGCTTGGGAAAGGGCATTGCTGCCACCACGGACCAGAATCTTTTCTGAGCTCAGCTTTGAGAGGCAGGAGCAGCTCAGCTCAGTGATTGCAGCAGGAATGAAAGACACAAACATACAATGGGGGTAATGACAACCCTGGCACAGAATTCACCACGGGGACTCCTCGAGTGGCAGCTGCAGAGTCACCCCTGCACCTCTTTCTTGAGGTTCCTTTCTCATTTAGCTTCCCCACAGTCTCTGATTTCAGACACACACCCCTGGGAAATGCACTGGATTTCCTCTGAAGCAGGATGCTGCTGGCTGGGCTTGTGTGAGCTGACAGGACCAACATGAGAGGGACCCACGGGGCAGCTGGCACTCCAGAAAMCCCCCAAAACACATCTCTAATTAAATATGTCTATATATGAACCTTGGGCTTAAACCCTGGAGGTGAAGCTGGGAGAAAACCCAGGGAAGCACGGAAGAGTTACACTTTTGTACCCAAATGTGGRCCTGTATGGGATGAGGTAGATATTTGCTAATTAAAAGGTGTTAACACCAACTTCGAAATTGMACCAGAAACTTCTTATAGCATGTCTGTAGCCATGGGCTGAGAATGATTCAGTTACCAGTCAAGATAATTAAGCCAACACTAGATTGTCACTGCTTCTCTTGAAACTGCAGAGGATATATTTTCCAGCCCATAGTGTCCAGATTTCTATCTAGTTCTACATGATTTCCCCAGGATTTGGAGTCATTAAGTGAACCATTTTTTCCTCTAAGTTTCGTTAAACAATATGACACAAACTGTGTGCAGAAAACTGCTTCATTTGCCAACTATTAATTTTTTCAAGCATTAAAATAGCACCTGATCAGCTTCTCTTGCAACACACAGCTTGCCTTGTGAAGGCTTCAGCAGAAAATTTGCTTTGCTATGAGAAAAACACACATGTATATAGTTCTTTCTGACACCCTGTGACAGACSATAAGTAGACAATATCTGTAAATCATGAAATGCCTACAGAAAATGAACAGGAACCAGTTTGCCCAGGTGTTTTTTGTTTAGAAAAATGTGGATTACATCAAATAACACATAGAAAGTGAGTACAATTCACAMAGCACATGGAGAGATTCCAATCTGTAGATTACTGCTACTGATATTATGTTTGCACTGAATACAGGCTTCATCTGCTTTTTTTCTTCTTCTGCACAAATGAAAGAAAGAAAAATTCCTTCCTTCATGGGAGTTTTCACATTGTGTCTCCAGTCAAATACTTTCTGCTCTTTCTTTTTTTCACTGGACTGTGTTCCCTAGGATACAAGATTTCCAAAATTCCAGAAAGCAAGTAATGCCCCCGGTAGAGTTGCCCAATTACCAGAAAGAAAAATCTGCTGTCTCAGGTATTTTCATTTCATGTCTTTACCTTCAAGASATCCACATCCATTCAAAACATTTTTTAGAACCTTTATATTTGCATTTTGACAGGAAAATAAGTCCACCTGTAAGGTTATGCAGCACATGAAGAGGCTCAGACTTCATCATTATTAGCTGGATGTTGCTTTTACATGGAACAAAGAGGTACTTCAGTTTAATCAATTGACTGTTTGAATGACATAAAAACCTGAAACGGGGACAAATTTTGAGCAGTGTTGTGATTGCGCTTCTGGATCTGCCTCCTTTATCTTTTGCCTCCTCTCTCCATGGCTCTCCTGCTGGACACAGCCCCTTCTTGGCGTCCGCCCGCTCCGGCGTGGGGACCTCCCTCCTCCATGGGCTGTGGGTGGATCTCTGCACCCTCTGTGAGCCCCATGGGCTGCAGGGGGACAGCCTGCTCCACCATGGTCACCATGGGCTGTAGGGGGACAGCCTGTTCCACCATGGTCACCATGGGCTGCAGGGGGACAGCCTGCTCCACCATGGTCACCATGGGCTGCAGGGGACAGCTGCTCCACCATGGTCACTGTGGGGACAGCCTGCTCCACCATGGTCACCATGGGCTGCAGGGGACAGCCTGCTCCACCATGGTCACCTGCAGGGGGACAGCCTGCTCCACCATGGTCACCATGGGCTGCAGGGGACAGCCTGCTCCACCATGGTCACCATGGGCTGCAAAGGGATCCCAGCTAGGGCCCCTGGAGCAGCTCCTCCCCCTTCTGCACTGACCTTGGTGTCTACAACCCTCACATATTCTCAGCCTCCTCCACTGGCAAAGCTACTCTTTCTCCCCTTTGTTTTCATTTCTTCTTAAATACGTTTTCTCAGAGGTGTAACCACCATCTCCAATTGGCCCAGGTTTGGTCAGTGGCATGTCCATCATCCTCAGAGCCAACAGCAATTGGCTCTGCTGGACATGGTGGAAGCCTCCAGAAGCTTCTCACAGGAGCCATCTTTTTTGTCCCCCCCACTTCCAAAAACTGAGCCAAGCAAAACCAACACAGCACCTCAGTGCATTTTGCAGTAAGTAATGCCAGGCTGTCTCCAGGTCCCTGTGAAATGATGACTGAACATGATTAGGACTGCCCAGCTCCTTTCTCACTGCAGCCAGCCCAGAGCAACACAGAGCCATCCATGCCATGTGTGCCTTCAAAAGGAAACAGCTGCACCCTGATGTGCAGGAACCTTGGATTGTCCCCTCATTGCTGGTCACATCACAGTCCCTGCAGGCACAGGGAGTGAGGGACAGGCTTTGAGCATCAGGAATGCACTCTCAGGGTACACTGCGCACTCTGTGCTGTGAGGGACAAGGTGATCTGGGGTACAGGAGGTGGGTTTGGCTCTGAGAACCTCCTGGCRGTTAGTACAGCTGATCAGCAAGAATGGTCCTGACCTCAAGGTTTGCTCTTAAATTTCTTTTGTAGACACGGTATGTCTGCCATAAACCATGGGTTGGTAGCTTTTAGGATACTTTGGGAAAGGCATATACATTTTATTGGAGCTTTCCAGTATCTAAGGGGACTACAAGATTGCTGGAAAGGGACTTTTAACAAAGGCATTTAATGACAGACCAAGGAAAAATGGTTTTGAACTGAGAGAAAGTAGGTTTCGATTAGATTAGATTTAGATTAAGTTAGGAATAAATTTTTTACTTCAAGGGTGGTGAGGAACTGAAACAGGTTTATCAAAGCCTCATGTCTGAAGTGTTCAAGGCCAGGCTGGATGGGGTTTTTGAGCAAACTGGTCTAGTGGAATGTGTCCCTCCCCATGGCAGCAAGGTTGGAACTCAATGATTTTTAATCTCTTCCAACCCAAATCGTCCTGTGATTCTAAGTTTATAATTCTGATGTTACCCTATCTGTTTGTGTGTGTGGAGCTGTGATAGATGAACATCCTCAACTTTAGAAGTTCTTTTTCTTCTATAATCCCTCTCTGACTTGAGCTGAGGATTTTCTGAGGGCCACAATATGTGTCTTACATAATTCTTAGAATTCAGCCCATGCAGGAGTTTTTTCCTACCCACAGCTGAGTGTCTGTGTAGAGAGGGAGTGAGTAAATCCTCACTGCAGGGGACAGTGCTCTGCCAGGCTCCATAAACCCTAGGACATCTCTGTGCAACCTGTGGGTGGTTGGAAACACCTGCTGATTCACTAAAGGGAGAAAATGCTGAGGGAYACTCTGTGCAATGGAAGTGCCTGTTGGAAAGAGCTTCACATTTAATAGAAAGAGTCACAYGGAGCCACTGACTCTGCAAAAGCCAGGTTAAAAATATCCATGTGCCGACATCAGCTTCCTTTTATTTTTGTCTTAGAGTAGCAGTAATGACCTTGGCACAAAGAGCTGCCTGGAGGCAAATGACCAGCTGGGATTAATGGCCCTTGACTTAATTTCTGCCCATCAGCACCTCCCAGCCAGTCATTAATCCTGCTGCAATGCTCTGTGCATTGATTATTATTGATTCATTCATTGATTGGGCCCAGGGTCTGAAGTTAGCAGCTGAAGTACTGAAGGCACCCTGGAGACTCTTCTAATAAGATGAGTTTGCTTAATTCATAGACTATTTGAGGTGCTTTAGAAAGAAGCATCATAAAAAGAGGTAGAAAAGGCAAAGAGCACTTATAGGACAATGAAACCCMGATTCCTCAGGCTATTAGAGTTGATGGCATGTATCAAATTACTTCCAATAGGCTTGGTACATAAAGCAGGAACATAGAGAAATTCCATGTGTATTACATGTGCCACTTCCCAAGGGACAGTAAGATTCCAGGCAAGAAAGCCCCTCAGATAACATGGGTGTAGGGCAGGGAAGGCAATTGTGGGGTCAATGTCCCGCCTCTCTTCCTGCAGACATCATTTTTTTATTTGCCCTCAGAAGCACAGACATCCTCATTTTCTGAACATCATCTCCTGAACACGTTTAGTTCCTCTTCCCCTTGCACTTGTTGCTGTCTGACCTTGTCTGCTCTTCAAGGAGTTTCATCTGGATAATTAACACAGCACTCTTCAGGAAACCAGACTGATTGCTTTTAATACCTCTTTTATGACAGGATTTGCAAATGGCAAAAGAGAGGAAAAACAGTTTAAAAGACAATATGGTTTAATAACCTGACACCTCCACATTTTGCCTTCAAGTTGCTCTTCTGGGACTCTGTAAAGGATAAATTAAAGGTAGCAGTATCATCTTTGGATGAGATATTTCATGTCTTTTGATGTTCCAGTATATTTCAAATGACAAGAAGGTACATGAAAGAGAAAACTTGTGGTGGAAACTGTTCCCAAATGTACATTGCTGATGGCTGCCAAGCACTCCACAGTGATTCAAACACTATTGGACAAGTTGTCCTGCTTCTGAAGAATGTGGGTAGATTTTTCAGAACAGAAAAGAAACAGAGTAAYGTTGGCTAAGGAATTGCTTCTCTGCTCCTGACTTGCAAAGCATTTGAAAGAATTTAGCAGCTAACATGATAAAAGCCCCTGACCTCCACGATCAACAGGGGGAAGAAGTTTTGAGTTCATAAATGTCAGAGGGTGTTAGTGCCTGCCTATCTCTGCCCACTCATTGCTGACACTGTGACTCTGAATCTTATAACCATTTCCTGTTTCATACACTTTACCATTAAAATGTGATTACTGTTCTCTTCTGCCATAGGATACATACATATTTTAAATGGTGTAGAGTCATTGAGTCTGGATAGGAAAGTCTCCCACCATGCTATTGTGAGCAAGAAATAAAGTGTTGTCTTGGTGAGATTAACTGTCTCCAAAATATCCAACTGTGAACTATTTATTCAGAAACTATCAGATTAACGTAATCAGCTCCTTACAAAAATACCTTCTTGTGTGGGAGAACAAAAAAATACTTGGGAAAGTTGTACTCTCTGTGAGTCTGAGGTCAGTTTTCAGAATATTTTTCTTTGGAAACTATGAGTCTACAGTAAAAACTGTGATGCCTTAGAGGTATTGTATGCTCCTATATGAATACATTCTTCAGAGCTCATTGAGGCCATCCTTGGTCAATTGGAAGAAATTGGCATTTTCAGGGTGTGATTTAGAGAATCTCTTTCATGCACACACCTTAAGATGAGGTGGTGCCTGAGATGGACTCCTCTGTTTTCTTTTAATATTAAGGGGAGCTTGAGCTGTCTAGGTCCTTTGTGGGTTTTGAACAACCACCCTAAGGTAGAAGAATCTCATATCTAATGTATACCAAGTGACAAATTACATCACTGTTAACTGGGACACAATCCCAGTGATGACATCCACAGTCCGGTGAGCAGATGAATCCACATACCAGGGATGCAAGGGAGAGACTGGATTCAGATTTTCCAGATTTTCTTCTAGAGTGGAACACTCTCAATTCAGGTTCTCATCCCTCCATTTTTTTTTTGTAGAATGGGTAGTGTACAACTGGACTGCTGTTTTTTCAGTCTCATGGGTGATCTATTGGGTAAAGGAAGATGTGAACTCCACATTTTCCTTTATTTTAGGAAAAAGGAGCAGCTTGACTGCATAAGATTCTTGTCAATGTTGGTCTCTGAGAGTCCCTCCCTGCAGCCCCAAGGTAAACAMCTTGATTTGGAGAGCTGAGACACACATGACCATACCCTCCTGGAAAACTGAAGCAGCTTTACAAGAYAGATCTTGTGGATCCCACTCTGGGTTGTTTGATTTTTCCTGATCTACAATGAAAGCTTTGGAGTCTAATGGAGTCATGTGAATTCCATGAAGACAGCTGAAAATGCAGGGCCAAAATGGCAAGCCATGCAAAATGGACAGCTTCTGTGGTTTTAGGCTCACTTGTTTATGTCTCAAGCAATCAAAGCCTTGCTTTATCCTGGCTGTGAACATTTTGCCTCAGTGTGTTTGGTAAGCCTCATTTCCTATGTGACATGGGATTGAATCCATCTAGAGAAATAYCAAAAATGCAGGAGCTGGAAGTGATGCTGTGGTCTTCTCAACCTATGGAGATACCTGTGCTCAAATATCAATCAATGTAAACCATGTTTTGTGACCACTGCTTTCTTCCCTCTGATCAAATCCACTGAACTTTGGCTGGCTGGTTTTGCTGCTTCTGGGATTGTGACCCAGTTAATAGTGATGATATTTGGTCACTGGAATCTCCACAGCCTACTCTTTCTGCTCAGATATTCAGATAGTTTGTTTTTCTTAGCCCTGATTTCTTCCCATTTTTATTTTTCAGAACTGCTGAAAGGCTTTTAGATTTTTCACAGTCCTGTTCAAAGGTAAGTGACAAAGGCAAGTGTAACTGATAATGGCATCCTGAGCAGAGCTTGCACATTTTACCCTCATTCCCAGTGTCTCTATATCCACAAAGCTGTGAGATTCCCAAAGTAAACAAATGTAATGTGTTTTTGGAAGACAGAATACATTGGCAGGTAAATTTTAATGATAATTATCTCTAATTAGCACTCCCAGCAGATGACAAATCTCTCAGTCGCAGCAGAGTGTCACTTGAAAATGTGCATGTTCCAGTTTTGCCTTTGAAACCACAAAAAAAATAATGTGTGTTGGTTTGACTCTTTTGCCATAATTTTTTATTAGAAATAGGGAGAAGAAATGAGTGGTGAAAGGAAGGAATGGATATGAAAAAATGAAAAATGGCTTTGGCAAAATGAGATCTACTTTGAATGGAGCATTGCACTCAATTCTGCCGCCAATTTCCTGTTTCTAAAAGGTTCTGTCTCACTCTCTTTCACTCACACCAAAATTTCTTCATGAACATTATTAAGAATCTTAATTGTGAATTGCAATGAAAAGCAACATGTTCACACGTTTATTCAGATCCCTTATCTCCATCTGGAAATGTTAATTGTAATTCCAGCATTAATTGGAACTTCAACATTAATTGGAATTTCCTGGAATATGTCCAGACTGAGTTGGTTTTCTTTGTCAGGGAGAACATGTTCCCTTTTGAGGGCCTAGGAAGGGAAGGGTGTTCACTTCATCCTCTTATGCCAAAATGTATGRAAAGACAAACAAAACAAGAAGAAAMAGAGAARGRGATGACCCAGGRAAACACAGAATAAGTTAACTTTYTCTCCTGCCCTCTGGCCCAGGTTTGCAAAATTCTACGTGCATATCTCCTGCTTGMTTACATGGGCACTGAGTAACTCAGGTCTGAGAACGTATCCAGGTCTGAGTCTTTACCCTGATCACAATCCAAGCTTTGTTTTGGCACTGCAGAATGAAACAACCGACTGTAGTGGATTATGCATTCCAGTTTATACCAYGGCCAAATTATGACATAGTAAACCCCTCAACAGTAAGGGCTATTGTTTAGCTACAGAGCATAAGAGTGTGAGGGCCCCAGAGAAGAAAAACAGAGTSCTTGTTTCCAGACAAAGGAGGAATAGGTTCATCCCAATTAGAAGTTGCCCTTAGGTCAATCTGGAGCCCCCCAGGGCACTGCACCCACAAATATGTCATTATTTATCTAGAGCACTCCTACGGCTGCATGTCTAGCAAAAAGTTATACACACAAAGGTTGATTGCCAACTCGTTCTAAATATGTCAGGCTTCCCATTTGTCATGATCCAACATTCAGGGACCACACAGACTCTGCAGCAACTGCAGAGAAGGAGCTYGCCTCCTCTTGCTCAAAGCTCAGATTTATCCATCCATGCTTTTGTTCCTGTTTTTGTTCCAAACTGTCCATCTGGTGAATGGGAAAGGACAGGTATCTTCAGAGGGCAGCTGAGATCTTCAGGCTGCTGAACTGCYTKGAGAAAATGCTGCTTTCTTTCTGTTACCTAGAGAAGGAACACACAGTAGGTCCATGACTGATTAAAAGTAGCCAAAAACCTCAGATKGTGTGTCCTGTGTATCCTAAAGTGGTGTCAGGCCTTTCCACGYATCTCAATAATGTTTGATATCCATTCCTGTTCTTTCTATCTCTAAATACAGCTGGTGAAAGAGGAAAAGCCCATYAAATCACTTTACATTCTAAATATTTAAATTCTAGTGCTCACTGGATTGATAATTTTTTATTATGCGGAGGAAGTCAGTAAAATAATTATGCAATTTAAAAATACTGGATCAGATAAATTTAAGTGCAGTTGTGAAATTGTCTTCACTGCCAATGACTCCTGATCACATATTAAGAGCCTAATAGGGGCTTTCCTATGGTCCTCTCTCACTATTCAAAATGAGAATTTGTCACTGTTACAATTTTGCTTTTTATTTACATTTCACTCATTGCAATTAACCAAACTGGGATTTGGCAATACCTTAAAACAAAAACATATAGCCCCCTTCCCAGCTGAACCATCAGAATTCCTCCAACTCCATCTGTTAAACCTGAGGGGYTGCACAGGTGGCAAACCAGCTGAGCATTCCGCAGCATCCTCCTCCCTGCACTGAGCTCTGATCCACTGGGACTGCAATAAAAGCCACATTACCATATTGTCTATACATCACCACTGAGAATAGCTGGATGAAAAAGTTAACCATGTGGTTCTGCTTCTTTTTCTATCTCAGTTGCATTTTCTGGTTCAACTTATTTTTGCTAGCACCGATCCCCATATTTTGAATTCTCCATATGTGAACAGTTGCTTTTCTGTGAAATTGATCTCTTTAGTGTAAATATTTGAAATAAGATTTTTTCCCTCTGTACTTTTGCATCAGGTTTTTTAATGTAAAAATCAAATGACAGATCTTTTTTTTATTCATACTTTCCTAGTATTTTTTTTCCAAATTGCAGCAAAAYTCTAGCTTAGAGCACCTATTCTTTTTGCCAAGTGATAGAACAGGTTTTCTGCTTCTTGCTTTAATGCATTTC
>NW_026623624.1:142994-170539 GCF_030028575.1 Malurus melanocephalus
ATTGCCTATTTTATTCCTTCAATATCTCTGCTTTTTATTTCTTCCCTGTTACTATGGTTTTGTTCTTTTCTGTTTCATTGTCTCTGTTTTTTTCACTCTTTATTGGAGTTGTATCAAAGAATATTTTGTCATAGCTATGAAATATTTCACTTTCTTCTAGAAAACACATGAGTTAAAGTCAGTGGAACTTACTAAAGGAAGAAAACAATGTCAARTTTTATGGCTATATGTGGCAAAGGGACCTCAGCAATTACAGTCGACTCAAGGCAGACCTGCAAGCTTCAGAGAGCTTATTCCAAAGTTTAATTTGATTTTATGATTTCTTCCTGGCATACTTAATGTTGTCTGAAACTAGGCAGGTTTGGTGGTTCTGTTTGTTTGTTTTTTGTTTCTTGGGAAAATTTGATTACCAGAAGTTGCCAATGTTTCAAAATTCCCTGAAGAGTGACAGGATTAGGGAGAGCATTAATCCTCTCGGTTTGGAGTGAGCCTTTATTGCTGCTTATATGCTACACACAAGTTTTGCTTTGCTTAGAATAGATAACTTCAGGCTCCTGATAAATGTTGCTGCCTCCTAAAACCTCTGGGTATTTTCTCATTCACACTTGCATTTTACATGGCTCTGCCTTAGATTACCCCTGAAATCCCTACACAGCCGCATTGTCTGATCCAGCTGCAGCTCAGCTGAGCTTTCCTGTGGGCTGACACAGAATCAGATTGCTGCTCATGAGCAGATGTGTCAAGCTGTTCAAAGACAGCATCTCTGGCGATGTAAATTCCTCTTTAGGCACTGCCTGTAGTGCTCGTTACCATAGCACCTGCACCTCCAAAACATTAATAAAGTAGAYGCTGCTCCAAGAGAGAGAAATATCACCGCTTCAGCTTTCATGATGCAGGAAATGGAGTTATGCTAAGCTGGGAACAGTGGGAGCCTGAAAATAGTAGCCCAAGGTTTTTCCCATACTAAAGACTGAGGGAAGTCACCAGCGCAGCTCTGTTAAGTCCCTGCTCTGAAATTTGTCCTGGAGGAAGCTTCCACTGTTTACTGGTTAAGCACAGAGCCTAAAGAGACAASCTGAATATACTGGCATCATGCTGGTACCCTGAGCAGAGCAGGAATCAGCARTTTTCTTGTTACAGCCATTGAAGCCAACCTTCCCACTGAACTCAATGCCCCAGAGCTGCTCAGCCTCTCTGCTCTCTCTCCCCCAGGCCAGGAGAGCTTTCCTAATCCTTGTTYCACCATCTGCCAGGTTTGTGATGGTTCTTCTCTCCCTCTCCCATGTGCTCAGGCAAACAGAGCCAGCAGGTGCCAAGATCAGCCTCTTTGGGGTACCTCTGGTACCCTCACCTTGCATTTTGSAGCTCAGAGGGGCTCACTGGTCCCGTGGGTTGGCACCTCAATGCTCTTTCTCAACCACTTTTGCTCTTCTGACTAAGCCCAGGGTGTCATTTACAGCACTTGGCTTTAACCTGATCAGCAGCTGGAAGTGTTTGATGGCAGTCCTTAAAATCTTCCTGCATAACCCTAAAGACAAGATGTGACTTGTGTGAATTGGTAATGAAATTTAAATGTCATGGGTGCATGATGGCATTTAGAAACTGCTAAATATTCAGGACAGTCCAGATCTTCAAAGGCATTTGAATATGCAATTCCTTGAAAGCAACAGCACCCATGRAGACAAATCCTTTGGGACAATCTGTGTCATTGCAGGGTGTTGGAAGGAGTGCAGACCAGGACACTGGTGCTGTCAGGCCTCAGAGGAGCCTTATGTTGCTGTTGACCCACATCTCTCAGCTTTCCCAAGCATTATCTTTCAGCTGATTGCTCARGATGGCAACTCTGAGTTTCCAGTGAATTTAGCCCTCACAAAAACAAAACAAAACAAACTTAAAAAATATAAACAGGCCACTTGGAGTACAGGATACAGCTCCACAAGAAAGAACAAACCACTTTCCCATCTCGTTAGTATTTCTGCCTTTAGTGAAATAATGTTCACTGACAACTGCTTGTTCTTGCAGTTCTTCCTTTTAGGGTCTTTGCCATCTGAGATGCCTCACTGTTCCTTTTCTAGGAGAAGACATTAACATCTGCTGACAATGACCTTGACCTTCTTTACATTGAAATGTTCTTGAAGCATTGCATTCTGAAATCATTTCACACGCCAAATCCAAACAGTTGCACACTCGAGTTTCTTCTCTTGGGAAGTCTATTTTATGACTAGTCATGTCCTGAGGCTTCACTATCTATGAGAATAAAAATAAAATATATCTATTTCCCCAAACTACAATCCTGATGTTTTGTAGGTAGTTCTGTGACTCTTTCATGCATTGTATGTCAGAGTTGGGTATAGCATGAAATGAAAAACAGGTAWGCGACAGCTTTTTTGTTTAAAATGTTTACTGGGGTGACTGTTCTTGTTGAGCTTYTTCACAGCTTTTCCAGGATACAGCATCAGGCTGAGCAGCCTCAATAGGCAAAACCTGTTTATTTTTAATTTACTTTTTATTGTACCAGCCTGAAACACTTGGCACTTCATAAAGTTTAAGACAACAACATCAAGCACATCACTGCTGARCAAACATAGAAGTTAAACAAGTTTATAATTCTATAGGTCATATTCCACCATCGGTGCACTGGCAGAGGAGCCCACAAACTGTTGGGATAACTGCTTTATATCTCCACTTCTCTGTTTATTCTTCCTAATTTTTCTCTGCCTTAGATAAGCAGAGAAGAAAGCGGTTCCTCTCTTCATCAGCTGTACACTGTCCAGGGGGAATTCAATCCTGGGCTCTTCCTTGAACTTCCACCTCTAAAGGCAAAAATATCCGGAATGGGGGCTCAATAATCCATAAAGCCACAGCTGGCATTTATCTGACCTGCCTTCAATATCTCCACTGTAGGTATGTTCATTTGAGATGGYTAACCTGAGCTCTCTTTATAACTAGCATGGAGAAGCAAGTACTTCTGGGATATTGATTCCTCTGCTTTGTTTTGGCTCTCAACWTTARGAAAAAATGAATTGTACCTCCAAGTGTCTGCACAGTAGTAGCTGGATTTTCATTGRGTTGTCCAGAATAACCAGGTTAGGTAGAAGTGACCAGTTTTAGTTAAGGGAAATAATGTCACTGTTTGGTGAACACCTTCTGTTTAGGGGCTCTCCTTCCATGTGGGAAAGTCAGTTTTTTGCTTGCTTTGCACCCTGGGAGCAGCACAGAGGAAGTTCAGCCAAAATGTTTCCCAATTACTCTAATCCCTACAGAAAATCTCACAGAAATAAGTTCAACTTGATTTTGCAGTTTTGAAGGACACTGTGGTCAAAAGAAGATGAATTTGAGGACTCCAGCATCTGGTTTTRTGTTTGTCTGTGTTTTAACTATAAATAGCAGGAGAAGCAGTTACAACAGAGGGCCTCATATGAAAGTTAGGATTGATAAGCCTCAGTACACGGTGAGRGCATTCTCACCACAATAAATCCTTCAGAAATTGTGATTCTTGCATTGCCACAGAAGTCATGAAGGATGGAAGTGAGGTACCTCACAGTCTGTCAGCTCTGGCTCCAATAGTCTGGGACCTGACCAAATAGACAGACTTGGGTTTTTTGGGGGGACTTATTTTTGGTTCAAATGTGAAAGGTACTGGAGATGTGCAAGATTTCATCAAACAGAGCCTCTCCAAGACTGGGTCTTCAGCTGGTGTTAATTGGYATCACTCTTTTGAAAACATGAAAATATTATGTATCAGATTCTACTACAGTGCCTCCTTTTGCAAGCAAATAAATTTGCAGACTAGAGGAAATGGCAGACAATGCTGCTGAATAAAAAATTTATTCCAAATACCAGCATTTTTCATAGTATCATCTCTACATTCCACAATGACAAAAAAACACTAAGATGAGGTGTAATATTTAGATTAAAAACACGCTTTGATAACTCCTGAATGAAATGTCATTGYTTTAAGGGTAATTTTACTGTTTTAAGCGTGTGACTCAGTTTTGTTTGCAGCTTGAAGAACACAATATTGTACAATAAAATGATCTGCAATGTACAAATAAGGCTCGGTGCTATTTTGGAACTACTTATTTGTGCAAAGCTACCAAAGTAGAAATCATTTGCTGATGATCAKCACTGTGTGTTCACTGCACCACAGGAGGTGACTTCTTCTAATTTCATTTTAGCCAGAGTTTAATTTCCACTTCAATGTTTATTTGTAAACATCAAGATGATACAGACCAGATCTTTCAGACGATACTGTTCCTGAAACAACAGCTATCTGCGATTACAAGATTGAATTAGCTTCAGCTTCATCATCATCTAACTCTGCTGAAATGCATGAATATATCTCCCTTAATAACAGCTTGCATCAGTCATTTCCAGGCACTGTGTCTTTATTTCTGAGATAAGGCAAAGAGTCTGCTTGCTGCTGAGCAGAGCTCACACAGARCCAAGGCCTTTTCTGCTCC
The DNA here is from genome assembly GCF_030028575.1 of Malurus melanocephalus. Classification (NCBI taxonomy): domain Eukaryota; kingdom Metazoa; phylum Chordata; class Aves; order Passeriformes; family Maluridae; genus Malurus; species Malurus melanocephalus. The sequence goes on from NW_026623624.1 coordinate 147,458, forward strand.
TCACCCCACCAGTGACAAGGCTGGGGGTGCACAAGGGGCTGGCAGGGGACACAGCCAGGACAGCTGACCCCAACTGACCCAAGGGACTGCCCACACCAAGTGATGTCATGCTTAGYGTATAAAGTTGGAAAAGTAAAATCAAGAGGGGATGTTCAGAGTGATGGCATTTCTCTCCCCAAGTCTCAATCACGCAGGATGGAGCCTTGCTGTCCTGGCGTTGGCTGAACACGTGCCTGCCCATGGGAATAACTGAGTGAATTCCTGGTTCTGCTTTGCTTGTGTGCACAGCTTTTGCTTTACCTGTTAAACTGTCTTTGTTTCAACYCATGAGTTTTGTCACGTTTACCCTTCCTATTCTCTCCCCCATCCCACCAGGGTGGGCTGAGTGGGACTGAGCTCTCAGCTGTGGTTAAACCACCACAAACTGATACTTCTGAGAGCACAGAAACAGAGCACAGAGTGCATCAGGCTTCCTTGACGAAGAAATAAATACCTCCTTCTTGGTCCTGTCAAATTGTATGCAGTCTGCACGCACAGGAAYACTGTCACAATATTTTATCAACATGTGCTGGGAATATTCATGCTGCATATAATCCCGGCCTTCATGACCTCACAGCAAGGAAAGATGATTTTTCTTGAAATTCAAACTGAAATAAAAAACATTTAAACTAGTTCATGCTCCCAGTCTCAYGTTGATGAGCAGCAGTGTGTTTGAGGTGACCATCACCAGCCCGGGTGGATATAACAATGCTTCTGTTGAGCTATGAGATCCTGGGTCTGTAACTCCATCTGTTCAAACTTTCATGGGTCTCCCAGGATTCTTTCAGTGTATCCAGGTTTTTAATATGAGTTTTTGTATTCTTCTGAACCTGGAATTGATCAGAGTCTCCTTTCTGTCTCCCCTCTGTGAATCATCAGGTCATTTTTTTTCTCCAGGTCAGGGTGTGTTGTGAAGCTGGAGGCAGATGTGCCGGGGTCTTGWTGGCTGCTGTGTACCCTAAACTTTCTGAGAGCCCTGTCCCTGCTTTATGCTCCTGCTGGTGCCTCCTCAGCCAGACATTTTCCATTCCCACACTCTCAGTGTCCCTATCATAGTGCTGCACACCCTGACTAACAGAGCTGTGTGGTCCACACCCAGTTAATCCTGCCAAGGAGTTGTGCTTTGCTCTTGATCATCTTTCAGCTCACCTAGTGCATTGCAATCTAATACAATGTACAATACAGGACAAAATTTGATTTTTATGCATTTTTCTACTTGCTTAAAACYCTTGAGAGCTTCTTTTCATTTTCCAGGTAAGGTTGATTTTAATTTTCTTCAGCTATTGAGAATTAAATCTGTACCTAGTCTTTACCAGCTGGATATGGTCACTACAATAAATCACATCTCTGATCAGCTGCCCCATCCTGAAATAGATGTTTGGGGTGGAAGTAATCATCYTCTGATGAAAAATATGTTTTCCTGTCACTGGCAATAAGAGAACTTACACTTTTCTTACTCCAGTCAGTTGAATTTTTGTTGGTTCAGGTTACAGAAGAACCTTTAACAGAAACACAGCTGGAACTATTTCCAAATGTTCCGTGACCCTTAAAGACCCACAGCATGCTCTGACTGTCCAGTACTTCTCAGACACCTTCTGCTGGCCTGAGAAGCTATAGAAAATCAATGGAACTTCAGCCTGTAAGGCTATAGATTATCTGCATAAAAAAATTTAAATAGTTTGAGATTTAGAATGCTTAAAATGACTGATCTCAAAAATAAGATTTTCCTGCCCTGTTCCATCAGATCTAACACCAGAGAAGAAAGACAGTCTGCTCTCCCCTAACACTGTGGACATCCAAGGCATGGGAGATCTCAGCCAGAACCTACACCTGCCTTTGGAGTGAAACAAACTCTTACCTCAGCTCTGAAAACTTCAAGATCAAGGTCTGGGTCCAAGTTTTGTGCATCTGCATCTGAAGAAAATGAAAATTCAGCTGGCAGTTTATTTATTTTATTTTATTTTTTTTCCAGGAAAGACAGGAAGCTGAATAATAGCCTACAACAAAAATTCTGCTGTTGCCTGGGGATGAGGGGAACAAACCACTTTCTTCCTTTTATCTTTCCTCAAAAGCCCAGMCACCTTCTGCTCAAACTACGCTCTGCAATGGCTTGCAGTGTGTTTAMCACTGTCAGAGCACAGAGGTGACATCAGGTTGGAATAGTCTCACTGTCTGACTTCTTTTCACATAGCAGTACTTCCAATCCTTGRAAATTGAGAATTATTTGAGTGTTGGATAAATGACACTAATATTGCACAATGTATGAACTGTTAMCAGTAAGTGCTTAGGGATAGATGTCCTATGTGAACAACAGGTTTGAGATATTGTCGTGGTTTAGAATGCTGGCTGAAGGCATTACCTTCCAGAAGCACTGGTATGATTTTATGTTTCCTGATCTGATGGAAAAGAACCTCTTGGAAAGCTGTTGTTCCATTGTCTGCGTGAACAGCAACAAGTAGTTTACAATGTTTATGAGAAAGGGCTCAACCTTTCATTAACAGCTGCGAGGCAGCACAAATGCCATGGAAAAGCAGTCTCCAAAACAGAAGCAAACAGTTTTTGCAGTGGTCACCACTGACTTGAAAGCCTTATGGAAGCAGCTGCTTCTGTATATCCTTTTAAGCCCATTGAGCCTTGATCCAGCTGTTAAAAATAACAATGTTTTTCATCCTCCATAATAATCGGATCTCACAGGGCAGCGCAGGAGGAGCAGTTGCRTAAAAAAGCTTTGGTTACATAACAAAAGTGCAGCGCACCTCCCGAGTCACAGGGAAACCAGGCTGGTCCCTGTGGCAGCCTCCGACCATCACAGCTCCCTGAGGTGACTCTGGCACTGCAAAAACCTGCAGAGCTTTCTGCCATACCCAGGGTTGGTGTTGTCTCATCCTTCTGCAGAGGAAGGTCATGGCAAGAGGCTGTGTGCCTGCACCTCATGATGTGTGCATTATCTTAGTCCTCTGGTGACACTGGCTTTGTGAAGATATTGTGGACTTTGCAGTCCTGAGCCTCTGCTCTGCTCTCCCTGCTGCAGAGCCCTTTGGGGAGGCAGGGCACAGAGCAGGGCACTGTGTGTGACATTTCCTGATGTCACAGGTGYATCGATGGCTGTCACCTCTCCRAGCCCCTCTCTTGGTATCTGGACCKCTGCAGCTGAGTGCCCACCAYCCSCTGAGACCATGCACCACTTTCCAYTCTCCTGCTTCCCCAGGAGCCAAGTTGGCACCCACCTGGGATACCTTCTGTGGTCACATTTTTGGATCTGAAGCTCCTCAGCAGCAATGCACTAAAGTGCAGGCACAAGCTGAAACATTCAATCCCTCTGGAAGTCAGCAGGACATTTCACACTGCTAAGTGCTTCCCTGGATTAGTCTCAGTCTGAGCATGAACTTTGCTATTTCGCTTACCACTGGATTAACTAAGAAYGAATGAAAGTGGAAACAGCTAAAACTTTCCTTTTAAAGAAGCTGAAAATGAAGACAAATATTTCCCTGAAGATTTAACAGCAGTAACGTTGGAGAAACTGTTGTGGAAAAATGTGAGTCTTATTTCCACAGAGGTTTCCTACCTATTTCAAGCAGCAAACTTCAGCTGATTTTTTTTTTTTTTTTTTTTTTTTTTTTTTTGTATGCAGAACTGCACTACATGTGGCAGTTGGGGTTTGCAGGATGTAAAAATCCAGAGGCAACTGGCAAAGCAATAACCATCTTCACTAAGARAAATTAATTTAGCTGATACTAACTGAACGTGCATAGGCAAGATGGGGTTTGTTCTATTATTATCTCATGCCAGGAAAACTCCAAAGAGTTGAGAGAAGAGAATTATCCTGTGAAACACCTGATAAATGCATTGCACCTCGGGGCATTTTTTTAAGATCTTTGAAGTCACCTCAGCCTGATTTGTGTGAAAGGCAGTAGAGATGGGCACTGTTAGGCACTGGGAAAACGTGCTTCATTCCCCAGCATAACTTTCCTTTTCCAATGCTGGCTGTGCCAGCCCACTGCTATGAAAGGGTAAATTACCTCTTTGAGGGCACTTTGGCAGGCACAGTGTGTGAAGAACCTCCAGGCATTTCATTACTCACCACTGTACCACAAGAATGTTGAAGAGTCTCCAGTTTGCAGAGTACAACACCAGATCCACACCCTCTGAACGGGTTAAAGAAGGACATTTAGGCTGGACCATTTATTTTCCTCAAAGAATGCCTGTCTCTGATCTTCAGTGGTTACCCACCAYGGGCAGAACTTGGAGGAAAATTGCCAAAATCTGAGGCAGGTACCTTCAGATGGATGAATGAAACTCTGCTTGTCACCTGAAGCCTTTGGAAGAAAGAAYCACTGGAAGTTATTCAGCTCCAGAAAGTGCAGGCAAGAGCATCTCAGGACTTGCTGAAAATGTTTGTTGAGTCTCAGCAGTAAATAGATGGCCAGACCACCAGGCATTTCTCTTTTCAGCTCTACATGGTGTCCTGGGCTCTGTCTGATGCTGTGGCTTCAGTGAGGTCTCTGAGAAAGCAAACCCGCCTCAAATAAAAGTTCATGGGTTTTGATCTGTCAAAATCATGAAAACTTAAATTCACACAGCCCTGATAGTTTCCCTCCTCCTGCCTGCAGTTTTCTGTCATTTGGTACCATTTGCTCAATTTATTACTACGTGCTTTTGATTTCATTCTCCCACTTTGTGACCTTGGTGCATTTTCTTCCYGCAAAGGATCACAATATAAATCACTAGGTCAGGGAATAACGAGTTTAGTATTTTTTAAAAGCCTCCCACAGTAAGTCAGAATATCGACTCATGATTCAGCAGGTGATGGGATGTAATAAGGGAACATTTTTTTTYCCTTTAATTGCTGTTGAAAATGGAAAAAGGACAAGAGAAAGACTTCATTTCCTAACAGAAGGATTTCAGCTTCACTGGACCCTAATAGGCTTGAGCATAAAGAGCTGGACAAAGCTAAAAGGACAAATAAACTGATTAAATACTCCAGCAGGACTTTCTCTTCCTAGTCTGAAAAACAGGTTAAACATGATTCTACCATTATGTAAACAGACAGTGAGAAAAGGCTGACCTAATGGTCTGCRGGCTGAATGGGATGAGGATCTCCTGGTCTCCAATCCATCTATTCCAGACCTGTTTGCCCATGAYCCAGGGGAGAATGTTCAAAGAATGACAAACAAAAGGCCAGGAGGGACGATTAGCGTTACCTCACTGTTGCAAGCCTGATTATGAGCCATTTTTGCCCAGTATTTTCTGCACTGAGCCAGAGTTGGGCATGGTGAGGGTGATCAAGGTCACACATGTGGAGACCATGGCTGGTAGAGGCAGTCGATGGATTGTGGATTTTTTTTCTCAAATTAGAGGTTAAAGTGGCAGCATAAGCTCTGAGAAAGGCAGCAGAATCTTTCTCAGATGCAAAATGCAGACAATGCTCCTGCCACYGGCGCCTTGTCCCTCCCTGAGAGGGGAACTCCCATTTCCTGCCCAGTCCTCAATGGGAGCAGAATCATCACTTTTTACAAGCTCGTTCCTCCCTGTGCTGCTGCCAAGTCCTTCCCTGGCCCAGCTGCATCACCCAGGGCTGTCTCAAAGCCACCTCTGGCTGCTGACCCTACAGCCACCCAAAAAATGTCAAGGCTTGACAAAGATTCTAGCAGGTAGATTTTGTGATTACTAATTCTTCCACTGCACTGGGGAGGAAAATCAAAGATTAAACCTGATTATTCAAGAATTCTTATAATCAATATCTTTTTTGAGTCTTTCTATTCCTTTTAATTCCTYTCTATTTAAAACTTAATAGATAACACGCTGCCAAAAAGGCAGGGAAATTCATTGAGTGGCAGGTGGGATAATATCAGAATTGAAAGTGTTTTGACTGACAAAAATTAACATTTCAAAACATCCTGTGCACAGATGTTAAAGCACCTGAAGGAGCTGAGTGGCCATTTCTCTAATGAAATTATGCTAAACAGTTGTAATCCACAGCAGCTTTATGTAACATGCTGTTTTTTGTATGTAAATTCAAGGAATTCCTCCTATTCAAATAAATATTAGATATATTAAAAAAAACTTCCCTGCTCACCAGCCACTTTATGGTAGTGGCTCTATTCTTTGAAACAAAGGAAAAAAAAAACCAAAAAAACCAAGCAAAACCCACCCAAATCTGAACTTTGCACAACAAGCTTCATAGAAAAGCTCAATCAGGCATACAGAAACTACAGCTCAAGAACAAAGCAAGTATTTTTCTTGTTTGTTTCCCCTGGCCCTCTGCTTTCCCCTCACTCCCTCCTACCTGMAGCTTTCTTATCTGTAGCTCATTCTTTCTCTCTTCTGTTTGACCTGAGGTCAAATGTATCATTGTTTCCATTATATCCTTCAGTGATTTGCATTTCCCTGTGAGGTCCTCGCCCAGTTTGCTCTTTAAAAGTTTAAGAGTTTGCTCTCTSTAAAGATTAAAGGTTGTTTTTCAAGCTGCTTTGAGGGACAAGAACGTGAATATCTGCAAATGCCTGTAGTACATTCCCGTGTCARTCTTGCTCTCTGTGCCTTCTCCACTTCCAGGAGGAGAAGCTGCTTCTGGARATTCTGTCCTTTTGTACACTGAGGGAGATGAGCACATTTGCAGAATCAATGGGCTGTGATGACACCCCAGTGACCCTGAGAAAGTTGCTGATACACTTAGAGACAGCAGAGCAGGATGACAGACAACATACTTGAAATACCTGAATCTGGTCCTGCACTTCCTGATCTGCAGCAAAGCKCAGCTCAGAAGGAACTCACTTCAACCCTTGAGCTGCTTCCCCTCCCAGGCAGAGCAGAAGGGRAAATCTGATATGAGTTTTGTGTCAGCTGCTGCCTGCAGGTCAGTATTTTCCGCATTTACAGTGTACAGGGAATGACACAGCTCATGGATTTGGCTGCCAGGATGGAAGGGAGGTCTTTCACGGACACTACCTTGTACTGACATCAATTAGCAGGAGAGTTAGAACCARCTAGCTGCAGTGATGATATGGGGAGTTGAAATGGATGTGCATGAGGAAAATACTGTGGAGGGGATTTCTGAGGTGTGCAGAGGGTGTGGAGTTGAAAGAGAAAATAATATTGCTTGAATTGTAGGGGAGAATGAAAGAGGGAAGTTAGAAAGAGGGAGATGGCAGGAGTGGGGAGTTCCCCAGATGAGYGCATTGTCTGAAAAAATATTCTGCTTTGATTTGCTTTGGTGWGGATTTGCCAGCTGATTTATTTGATAGCCCCTAGCTGTCTACTGGCAGGGACTGGGAATAATTTTTCTCTCATCACCAACTCCCAGGGACCCATAATTTTATAGATCTCTCATAGTTCCCCCTTCACTGTTTCTTCCATCCATGAAGCTTGATGAGCACTAATCTCTTTAGCTGCTGTTCATTTCCTCAAATCACATTTTCCTTCCCCTTGAACATTTTCCACTTTCTAGAAAACTTTTGCACAGACTACTCAAATGTGCACGACAGATTTGTGCTTCACCATAACAAAGTTCTTTGCTGTTTTCCTTATTTCTTTTTTTTTAACAATTCAGCTCTATTCAGTTTTTTMYTGTATTTTTTTTTTTCTTTTTGGGAGGGGTGGAGGAAGAAAAGGCTGGTTCCTTAGTATTAAGCTGCTTTTTCCACACAGTTGTCTATGATGTAGGGCATGAGCAAGTGCACCAGGGCCAGGAGGGAGAAAGAGGTTCTGGAATGAGATTGCCTGGGGTGAGACACATGGATCACACATTCTGGGAAGGGATGAGTGGATGGGCAGCATGTCCAGTGATGAACCTGGACAGGAAAAGGCTCCACTGAGRCATTAAAAAAGGGCACAGAGTATGGCATCCAAGTCACCCAGAGTGGGTTTCAGGGACAGCCACCTCTGCTCTCCTTCCTTTCCACCTTTCTCTGCTGCTTTTTCCAGCACCTCCTTTTCTCCTCTGCGCTCCTCTGTCCCAGGGAAGCTGAAGAAGCCTGACAGCCTGTCACTGATGGAGGGCTCATGGGAAGGGCTAATTGCTTTCTCTGCTTTGTTCAGATGTACAAATAGACCATTACTTATAATCATTACCCAGTCATCATCCATCATACAGACTAGTTCTATTTTCCATGCACTAAATATGTCACAGGTCCTAAATTTGTCACTAATTGTACAAAAGGCTGTGCAGGTCTGTGTTAGGAGCCAGTAATTTGTTAATATAAGATATGGGACTTAAGCTTTATCTCGAATTTCCAAATGTTAGTGAGACAGTTAAATTTCTTATTTGTTTACGAGGCACCACAAGTCTCAACCTTCTGTCACTTTTATGAAACCATATATGAGTCACAGCAATTCCCATGTTACAACATTGTTTTGTGTTATAATAAGTATAATTTAATAGTATAATAATTTATTATTAATATGTAACAATATAATAACTATAATAACTAWACTAYTGAGTGCRGTTCTGAAAAAGACAGCCATTTCTACTATATATATTCAAGTTTTTTTCACTCTAATTTTCCTCATCTTTTTGATTCCCAACCAATGTAAACTGTGTTTCAGAGCTGCTAATTTTTTGCATCAGTTTGTGATGCTTTGTGGAAGCAGAAGCACAAACAAAACAGTGAAAAACTGAAAAAAAAAAAAAGATCTTGAAGGTCCTACTCTCACTCTCAATTACATTTAGGCAATTACAGCAAAATGCAATAGAGCTTCAGGGCACTCTAGGGGCAGGGAGTGACCTCAGATTAATCTTTGCAGCCAGAATATCTGTAACTGTTTAATTTCTTCATTTTCAGTCCGTAGCAACACACAGAGCCAAAATGTGTGCTTCAGTCCCTGCCCTGCTTTGAGCATGGTGCAGGCTAGGGGTGATGTTACAGCTAGAAAAATGTCTTAAAAAGCACAATTCAAACTGTTATCTTTATTTTTCCATATGAAACGTACATAGCTGCTCTGGTTAGCCACTGGTGAGTGTGAAAATGGGACAACTTGACAATGTCTCTTTGCTTTAAGGATATTTTACACTTCATTTTGAAGGTTTTGGGAAGCATGGGTGTGTTGTAACACACTGCTTGAATCTGAGAGATTYCCATGTCTATTTAAAATGCTAATTGAAATATATACATGCCAGCTATCAACATACATTCACACATAAGAGAAAACTGACTGTCAGCATCAGAGAAGGGCTTGATCCTTGAGCTCCTCTAGCCTGCTCTGGGTGGGAGCAACCATTGCATAAAGCTCTTTCTGGACCAAMATATTCCCTCCCTGATGCTATAGTTTCCTGAAAGTTATTTTGGGGTTGGATTCAATGATCTTAAAGACCTTTTCCAGCCTAAATGATTCTGTTCTTCTATTAGAGTTCCTGGGGATCATACCCTATTTTTTTTGTGTGGAACCACACAAAAGTTTGCAGCAGGAACACAAACAGCACCAGAGGGCTGAGACACCCAGAGAATTCAGACTCCAGCTGTGATATGGGGAATGGTGTAACCTCTGGGTGTTCTTGGGCTCATCATCAGCTGCCTCTCAACAGGTCTCATTTGTTGGGGCAGAATTCTGCCAAAGGATTGTGAATGTCCTGCTCCAGTGACAGTTTGGGTATCTCTGCAAGGAGCTCTCCAATGTGAACATGCCCTGCAAACACGGATAATACATCCAGGTATGAGAGAGATGGTGCAAAAATGCCCCAGACAARGAGCTCCTGACTGATTTATCTTCCACTCTCTCTGCAAAGTCCATGAGCTGCCAGTGAACAGACTTTAAGCACTGATCTACAGCCAAAGCTGACAGCAAAGTGGGCAGTACTAAACCTCCAAACCACCTCAGTCTGTGTGCAATATAAATTGTCTGCCATTCCCAGAGGTCATCTTGTCACTAAACTCAGTGATTTATCTGCAGTTTCCCATGGGACACCTGGAGAGAGTTACCAACCAGTTAAATCCACATTCATACAGGTTAAAGGATGTCTTTTCATGCTGAAACTGTGGTCACCCTGCCAGTCTGGTCAAGACTTCAAGTCAGTGGAAGCCAGAGCTGTCCCTCAGCTCTCCAGGCTGATGTGACAATGACCTGGGCCAGCACAGAGCTCAGACCTGACTGAATTTTCCAAGCCTTCAAATAGGGTTTTCTGCCAGTGCCAAATCCAAGCTACTGCAGCCAAATTGTTATTAGTACCCAAGCTAATGTATTTAAAAGTACAGTGTGCTGTGGTCAGTGATGGAGGTACTCAGTCATGCCTCAGTAAAAAGGATTAAGAAGTAAAAAAGGTAGGGCTACTGAGAGAAGTGGCTTTCCTTTTATCTTGTGATATTTTTCAAAGAAATTAATTTTTTTGTGGGTGCCTAATACTGATTTTAATCCTTCATGGTTGCAAATACTGAAAGTGGAAGAGAGGAAACCACTAATCTCTGGGTGCTGGTAAAATCCACCCTGAAACTACCAAGATGAGATAATAATGGCAAGATTTGTATGCTCAGCACAGACTCTGCTTTCTGAGTTGGTTAGAGCAGCACAAATAACAATTTTGAGCACCYATATTCTGAAGGGGGAATAATTCATATCCCTCCCTGTCCCCTGCTTTCYAGATTATGCTGATATTTTTTCATGWTRTTTGCTGGAATCTGTGTATCTCTAAGTCATGTAAATGCTGCCAGTTACCTTTCAGAGCCAGGAGTAATGTGGCAGAGATTTGCTGGCTGAATGAGTGCTGTCAGAGCAGACAAAATCAAACCTTCGTATCCCGGCCTTCAGCAGTGTCATCGTGATGGATGGGAGACATCTCCTTCCTCACTTTGCAGATTGATCTGTTCCATTTAACAGTGTTTGGATAATGGTTACTCTGTGCTCCAGGGGAAYGGCTTTCTACGGTGTCCTTAAAGGCAGGGGCAAAAATTAAATATATCTATATCTATATCCATATCTATACCTATACCTATATCTATATCTATTTATATATATGTATATGTATCTCCCAAAAAATACCCCACAAAAATAATCTAAAAAATTYCAATCCTCATGAGTGCCAACAGTGTCAGAGAAGCTGAAGAGAGATGAGAAAAAGCAATTTTGTCATGGAATTTCCTCCTGAAACCTGAGACTCACTGCTCCTTTTGGTGTCACCAATCACACAGAAGCCCAAGTTTGGAAAGTTCAGAGCTGTAACTTGTTGGGAGCCCTGTGTCACAGGCTCCCTGAAATGTGCCCACTTGTTTCCTCATCTGAAGTTTACGTCTTCCACAGATGCCAGTACATTTCTGAATATAAAACATAATTTTGAGCTCAGAGTGCATTCTTGCCTTACACCTCCATGTTTAGCAGCTTCCAGAGAAGGTCTGGAGGGAAGGCCCATCCTGAGCCGGGCAAGATGTGATATTGCAAGGACAGCACAAGATTTATAGAACCTGAAATCTCTCCTTGCTTGGTCCAGATGTCTAAATACAGACCTCTAATGCAGTTTGGCTCACCTCACGCAGATCGTCTGCCTCCCAGCTGCTCCTCCAGGGGGGCAGAGGTTTTTCATGGGCCCTCTGTCACATCTGCCAGCCTTGTGTGAATATCTAGAATAGCTGAATAAKTCTAAAATAGACATCTGAAAATGAAGCAGCACATCCTGAGCTGTATGAAAATGGCACTAGCCACCCTCATCAAAGCAGCTGGGTGTCACTGCAAGTGCCTTGCCAGTGGTGACAGAGATGCACAGATCACATCCCCTTCTGCCGTACGAGGCGGTTTCTGCTCAGTGACTGCAGCACCATGGGGATAATGCCTTTGTGTGATGTGCCRTGGCAATTCCTCATTAATTTCTATGTTGTCCTTTCAGCATGGGAAGCAGAAGAGCTCTGCTTTTTCTTCCCCCAGCACAGTTGTCTGCCTTTCCCTAGTTATTTCTTTTAYCATTTGAACAAAAAATGCACTTACTGTGATTCGTGCTTTAAGGAGAGTTGAGTCGATTAGAGCCATATTTTCTAAYTGACATTTGTTTTGTCCTTGTTAGTCATCATTTGTAATATGCTATTGTCTTTAAGTTGTCATAATTATCTAAAAAAAAAATTGGTTATGCACTTCCAGGAGTTTGCCAACCCATTACCACTAATTAAGARCATTGTTTAGTGTAAGCTCGACAGCTGGCATACACCTAGAGATGCTTTCATTTCCCAGCCTGTTGCTGGTGTTCCCAGTGTAARTTGTCCATAGGAGACACACACACTTTTTATTCCTCTTTAAAAACGAGTTTGTTTCCAGGGTGGAAAGCCTCTTGTCACTGGTTCAACAAATCAAGCAAGGGGAGCAGCAGGCAAACAGGAGATGACTGAGCAAGATGATGTTACAGTTAATGCAGCATCCATGAAATATTTGCTTTTCCTTCTTTTCCAGCTGTGTTTTTCCCCCAGATTTTAACACCTGTGTTTTAAGAAATTCAGGTTCTTTTGCTCTAAATTTCCCTGTCCTAGCTCAGGTAAATTAAGCTTTCATTTCCTCAGCTGTTCTTCTGTTTGAATGGGGAGGAGTTTTGCTAGAGCAGATGTAGCAAACATTTTTCCAAAGAAAAATGCTCATTTCCTGGGGAAGTAAAGTGTGTTTTGCACTCCCAGCTAATGTAGCCATTYGACAGCCTTGCTGAAGATTTCTGCCTTCTGCATTTCATGTGCRTGAGGAAGATTTAATTAAGTCAAAGCACAAGGAACTCATCAGATAAAAAATGCTATTTAATAGCAAAGCCGTGATATATTATGATTTCTTGTTGTTACTGTTTTAATACTGTAATTATTCTTACAATAGTTTGTGGTTCACACCCTCCTGTTGGTGTGTTAAAAAAAGCTCAATTTACTGCAGTTTTACCTTGATTTCTGCCTGTTGCTTATCTTCCCCCCACTAGTAACTGTATTTAGAAATACAAGGAGATATATGGAGGGGAAATCTTTCTGAACCAAATAGTTCAAAGTCCAAAAAAAAAAAAAAAGAAAAGAGGCAACGCAGGGAAATTCAAGTATTGTTCTGATGGGTTGAAAGCAGAAGCTTTGCCCAATTTTCTTCGCCTGTGCTGCTGCAGTTCAAGAGCTTGGATCAATAGAAAATCATTCACTGGCTCCACTGGGCTTATGCTCGGGTTCTGTGTACAATTCCAGTGCCTAATGAGCTCTCAGGAAGGGCAGCAAGCCGTGCAGGAGGGATCCAGGGACAGGCTCTTGTGGCTCTCTCAGATGAACACAATGAACAAAACTTTTCAGGTTTGAATAGCCACGGGGTTCATACGAGGACGTGTTCCACTCATCCAATGCATGGGCACCACGGAGGCTAAAAGGATCTCTATTTTTAACATGGGATTGAATTTTTAAGGGAAATGAGTCTCACAGTAACTTGTCTGACAGACCTTGAGCCAGGGCTGGCCCAAACCCCAGCAGGAGAGCTCACCTGATTTAAACACTTGGTTCTCCTGCCTTCCAGYAGGCAGCACAGGAAGAGTAGAGGTACAAGAGCTGTGCTCATGGCAGGATTTGCAGATCTCTTTGCATTGCAAGTGAAAGCAAGTGAAGAAGAGCAGCCTTTTAAAATCTCCCCTCCCATCCTGTCTCTCAGCAACAGATTGCACAGAGACACGCAGAGGAGAGGACCAAATGCAATTGCTTTTGCCACCAGGAAGAAGACAAAAGACATGTTAGCACAACAGCACATTTTCTCACCAACATGGCCCTAAGTCCTGCCAGGGCTCAGGCACAGTTCTGTGCAGTAAGAATTAGGGGGGGTTTGCCGTCTCAAGCAGGGCTGCAGGCACAGCAAGAGCTGAGATTCAAGTGGCTGCAAGCCCTTGGAAAGGCTTCACAAAGCTGTGAATCGACCACAGGCCACTTTCAGGGTCAACTTGATTAYAGAAAAAATGAATGCTGGGTCGCCTGTCAGAGCAGCAAGGGCAGCAGCTGTGCCAAAGGCTTTGCTGAGCTCATACAAACCTGGGTACAGCTGCAGTGAGAAGGTGTAAGGGAAAAATCCAGTGGTGTGGCTATGAGCAGACAGCAGCTGAGGCCACCTTCATGGAGAAAAATTGTCTCCAATTCTTTTATTTTATAAATTGCTCACAACTTCAAATAATTCCATTAAAATTTTTAGGGTACTGTCAGCCTAACCTAAAAGCTTTTTTGTGGCTTAATATTTACCCTGAATTTACACAAAAATTCAGAACCTGGCTCTCAATTTGCCTCCGTTTTCATTGCCACACTGTCAGAATGGTTGGGGATTTGCTAACCAGGGCARTAGGGGCTTAGGGCCCCAGCATGGCTGGTGAAAAGTGTTCAGTGGATGGTTGAYTTTGCTTTATGCAAGATTTATTGTCATGTCTGCAGAGCTCTTTGGAACTGGAACACCCTGGTGAAGCAGAATCCTTCATTTCTGCCAGCCTTGACCAATTTTTGATGCCCAATTCTTGTGACAAGTGCCTGGGATTTGGTTGGGATAAAGCTGTTTTTCTTCAGAGTAGCTGGTGTAGAGCTGTGCTCTGGATGTATGACCAAGATCGAGTGATGGTTTTTTGACTTTTGAGCAGAGCTTACACAGTTCCAAGGGCTTTTCCCTTCCTCAACCCACCCCRCCAGCAAGAAGGCTGAGGGTGCACAAAGAACTGAAAGGGGACACAGCCAGGAGAGCTGACCCCAAGTGACCCAGGGAAATCCACAGCTTATGGCACCATGTTTAGCATAAGGCACTGGGGAAGAAGAGGAAATAGGGGGTGATGTTCAAAGTGATGATGTTTGTCTTCTCAAGCAAGGTGTGATGGAGTCCTGCTGTCCTGGGATGGCTGAACACCTGCCTGCCCAAGGGAAGAGGTGAATAAATTCCTCGTTTCGCTTTGCCTGCGYGTGCAGCTGATATTTTACCAATTAAAYTGTCTTTATCTCAACCCACAGGTTYTCTCACTCTTCCGATTCTCTCTGACATCCCACCTGGAGGGAAGGAGTGAGCTGCTGGCTGGGTTTAACCCATGACCCTTTGTGGAGTTTTCTGCTGCTCAGTTCTCGTATGTGCACGTGTCACTTCGGGAAGGGGAGCTCAGGAAAGYGCCAGCACTGGAGAGGAGCTCCGAGCCCCTGGGGCAGTACGGCTGCCAATTCCAGGATGATGAAATTGCACAGATCATGGCCAGCGTTTGTGTGCTCAGGAGTTCACGTCGCAGTCAGATCTGATTGAACACAGCTGTTCCCAGCGCTGAAAGACCAAGCAGGAGAATCAGGCTTTGCACACAAAGCCTGACAGCGGGTGCTCGCTGCCACATTGAGCCAGCTTTAGACAGCAGGAGAGAGCAGCTCTGAGCTCTGCCATCTGATGAGCTCATGCGGGGCTTCGTCTGGCTGTGGGGATCCTCGAATCACACCTCTTGATGGGCCTCGGAGCAATGAGACAGGAGGATGATACCTGGTCCAGAGCTGGGAATAATGGCAGTGCTCAGCCTGTCCTTCCTGGTGGCAAATGACATCTGTCACCTGCTGGCAGGGATCTGCTGCTGATGAGGGACAGCTCTTCTGGTTGCCTGCTCCCATGTCACAGTTCCAGCTACCCTGGGGCTGCATGTGTGCATGAGTGTGCATTGAAACAGAACATGTAATTTTAACAGCTCTCTTCATATTCCGTCAGCCTGCAGTCCTGGGAAGACACAGACGCAGATTCCCTGCACTTAGGAGGGTCTGAAAGGTGCATTTTCTCCCAGAAATCCTCTAAAATTTTGCTCTTCTCTAAGGTGTTTAGGAAAGAGTAGCTGGAGGTGTGGTTTGCCTGGAGCAGAAGTGTCACCCATGCTCTGACTATGGAGCTGCCTACTTTTTAGGGGCTGGGACAACTTTGCTTGGGATCAAATCTTTGTGTTTACAGAAAAAGCACAAACAAGCTTAGCTTTCAGAAAGCTGTTGATCTGTTTCTACTGCAACTGAGCCAGGTGGGCTTCCCAGCTGTTTGYATCCAGACCCTGAGACAAAGACCAAAGATGTGAGCAATAGTTTTTAGTGTGGTATATGACAATATTCCTCTTTGCTAACTCCAACAATTCTTTTAAGTCCTGGATAAATTTGGAGCTTAAAGGACAGCTGTATGATGCTGATGTACAGTGAGAATACTCACCAGCTCAGGGGCTTTCCACTTTCTGCTTCTCCACGTCCTGCAGTGGCACAGGGTGGAGATGTCCTTAGAAAAACAAACACTGTGTATGCAGGGGAGCTCTGGTCCTGCCCATGGAACCAGACCTGCAACCTTGACCAGTTTTAATCCCTCTCTTTCTCCCTGGTGTTCCCTTCTCTTCTGGTGGCTTGAAAGTGGCAACATCTGTGGGCAATAAAAATAATTGTGGTCRGGGATGCATCTGGTACAAAGAAAATTGAAAATCRTCTCCAAAAACTACTTTCAGGGAARGCATAATRGGTCACAAATGAAATMATCGATTTTCATTACAATKATTGTTTTAATAAGATGTCATTACKGTGTCCTTATGTTCTAATGKTGCACATTGCATAMACTTSCGTGAGAGATTATCTCCCCTTTCCCTGCTCCTCTGTTTCAAAATGCAACTGCTGGCAGGATGTGACTGGCTGAAAATGGAGTAGGATATTGTGCTCTTTAATACCCACAGAGCWCAAACTGACACTAGAAAACCCTTTGCACAGCATCCAGCTGATGTGCCCTGGAGCTGAATTGGAAGGGACTCCTGTTGGATGGGAAAGAAGCCGAAATCCAAAGCACTTTGAAATCAAAGAGGATCTTAGAGTGGCTTTAATGGATTTGCATCAGGCTCTGTCCAAGCTGAGACTGCCACAGGGACACTGTCACCACTRTGGAGCAGCAGAGTGTTGAGAAGGTGGTTCCACAACCTTGAAATGGACCGGGGATTGTGAGCTCATACCCTGCCTTTTCCAGCCCAGGTAAAGTTTGGTGTGAGAGGAGAAAATGGGATTCTGAGAGAAACAGGGACAAATAGGGAGAATGCACTTCCCCAATTCCCAGAGGGAAAAGCAGGTGAGTTACTCAGCTGGCAGAGCACTGGGGAGCTCAGGAGTTCCCAATGGGATTCTGTGCTGGGATCAGCTGAAGTCAAGGCCAAGCACTGACAGGGTCAAATGAAAAAAACAACCCAAAACCTATGTGCTGATAGCTGCGGGTAGGAATCAGCTGTTTTAAAGGAACATCCACCTGAAAATATGATTACAAAATAATATTCCATATCTATCAGCCATTGCTCAGTAAATATCTGTGAGTCTGCAGTTACAGCCTTTGCTAAGGCGTAATGGGTGATCCCCAGCAATGAATGATGGCTGGGTGTCTGAGATGGGAGATGTGCTGAATTTCTCTCTCACCTCGATGCAACATGTTCTCACACCCACAGGTTGTGAATAAGATGTGAAATGCTCATGAGGATTGTTGCTGCTCTGTGTCCATGTTGGTGATGTTGTATCTTCCTCTCTGAGGGGACACGGGCAGGGTGAAATGTCCAGGGTACTGTGACAGGGCTGCATTGTGTCTGATGCACTGCAATTACCCAAAATCCATCCCCTTAGAAATTTTCAATGTTTTCAAGATTTTCATGATTTTCCAGCTCAGAACCTGGATATTTTCTCCCCTTTTTTTGGCTGATGGGAAAAAATAAGAGGGAAAAAAAAGAAAAAAAACACAGCTTATTTGTTTGCCTTTCCTCTTCCTCCCTTCCCTTTATTTTTTCATCAGCAGAGGTGAGGAAGGCCCAGATCCCTGCACTGTGCAGCCCCAGGCATCCTGGTTGGCCCCAGCAAGGAGATGTTTGAGGGCAGGGAGCTGCTCAGAGCACCAGGCACATTCCATCAAATTCCTTGTCTGGATGAAAAGCTGAAGTGGCTTTTCTGTGCAGGGAGGATTGAAACCAGATCCTGCTATTAAATTTGTTAAATGGGAATGCAGTGATTTATGAGGGAGGTAGTGAACCCTCAGAAAGAATTCAGTAATCGTAACACTGGGTGAACGGCAGAGTGGCGAGGCTTCAGAAGTAAATTATCTGTTAAAAAAAAAATAATAAAAAAAAAAACATGCCAAAATATCCCAGATAAACAAAGCTACTAGATGTGAACCAGATAAAAACTTTAATTATTTCTAATGAGYTCAGCAAAGCAAGCAAAGGACTCAAGTGGGACTCATCTGATAAAACCAGTAAGAAGCACAGGCAATATCCTTTTACAGTCACGCTTGAGAAGTTCAAAGCYGTGCAATGCATTTAGCCACACACCAGTAGTGCTGGCAGATGTGGAACTAAATCCTAGGGATTTCTTTGGGGAAAAAAACCCATTCAAATATCTCCATATATTTATATTTTTCTGAAACACGTGTCAAAATTGAAAGGGTTCTGAAAGTTTTAGGTGTGGACTATGGAGAACACTGTAGGGTCACAGCACCATTAAAAAAGTTTGGTTTATTGATGATACCAATTTTAGCCAGTTTGGAAAAGAAATGTTCTGACTGGAGGTTGTCTTGTAAGAAAAGAGGTGAGGATGCCTGGTCATGACTTTGTATGTGTTTAAAACTTATTCAAGAGTGATAGCTCTTCACTTATTTAAAAAAATACAAAAAACAACAACAACAAAAAAAAAAACAAACCAAACAAACAATAACAAAAACAAAAAAATAAAATAGAGTGAGGACATTTTGGCTTTCCACCTGACTCTGCTGTGTGTCCACGGGATCATGGCAATGAATGCTGCAGACCAAACCAGGGCTTAATGAAATGAAAGACCCAGAGCTGAAAGTAAGCTGCTTGTGTGAACCTTTCCAGGCCCAATCCATCCTCTGATCTCCCTGGGACAGCAGGTATCTCACTTCAGTCAGGTCCTCAGCCAGGAAAGGAAACACAGACCCTGAAAAAAGAAGGAATAAAAAAAGCTTTAGCTCTGAGACAGTAACCACRTATTGCTCTCAACTACAATAACACATAGAAACATGTATAAAGCTCTGGCTCTGGGCTCTGTCTGACTCAGGGAGAATTGCTGCGATTAGCTAGACTCCTGGAAAATAATAATGGCCCACTCAAATGGAAGGAAACTTTTATATGGGTTTTATTGCTTTTTTTAAGAAGGCAGGATACCTCCCCTCGCATTCCTTTGCTTCTGTGGTTTTCCATCATTGGATTTCTAATATTGCAACTTCCCACGCACATAAACACTTTTTTTTTTCCTGTTGGTTGATTTTATTTCTCCAGCCACTCCACACTGTGTCACAATGTGTGGAAAAGGGAGTATCTTCTTTTGCAATGCTACCTGCCCCGAGAGCAGCATGGCATCCTGCTGAACAGCTGTGGCCRCTAATTCACTGCGACTGCAGCCTGTCCTCTCAGCATCAGCTACATTTCTTTCCCATATGCTAACTCCCTTTCAGCTTAATTTTCCCATTACCCAGCAGTAACATTGAGTAACTGTGTTGGGCTGTATTCAAATGCAAATTAATATCCCCTTCTGCCCATTAGCTCTGCTGTTTCTTGTCTAGCCAAAGCAACTGGAAACGAGCACGTCTCCTGGTTCAGTGGTCGGACAGAGGGGCCCTGTCTGGGCTGGGATTGCCGTTCATCTCCAAGAGCAGACACAAAACAGCAGGCTGCAGAAAGGAGAGCTCCTTCATCAAGATGTTTCCTGTCAAATAACCCCTGAACTCCAACCATTCAGCAAACACCGCGGCTCTCTTGAGCTTCAGTGTTTGACGTGTGTAATTCACACAATGCCTGCGCTGTGCTCTAGATTGGAAACATCCGGTGGATTGACATCCAGAAACCTTTAGATGAGGCGTGGGGGAAGGGAAGATGTCACTGAGCAAGGCAGATGACTCAAATCTTAAAAATCGTTAAGCTAGAGAAACCTTTAAACAGAGCAGCCTGGCAGAAAGCAAGTTCCCCAAAAGTGGTGATGTAGGCATGAGTGCTGAGAACATGAAGAGAGGGCGGGGGGTAGAGAAGAAAATATATAGAATTTTTTTTTTCTTTTTTTTTTTTATAGAATTTTTTTTTTCTTTTTTTTTTTTCTTTTTCACATACTTGGGAGCAGTTGGGGCATCTTTCTTTCACAGCTTTTTTTTTTTTCTTTTTCACATACTTGGGAGCAGTTGGGGCATCTTTCTTTCACAGCCCTTTCTTTTTCAGAATCACTCAGAATTAGAAACACTAACACCATTTCAGGAGGGAAAAGGTGGTGCAATTCCTTTGAACCTCCACCCAGAAAACTGAGCTGCACAYATGTGAGCCACCAGCACCAAAAACTCTTATGTTTTTCTTCATGCCTGTGCAACTCTGAGCTTCATTTRAATTTGTTTTCCARTTCTTAACTTTCAGTCACCTGCTGGTCTCACCCTTCCCTTTCCAGCACAGGCATGGGTAGTGTATGYAAAGAGCATTACTCCCTGCTAAGCAAATCTTCTGTTTTGCAAAGTACATTTTTGAAGTCTTCTATTATTTTTTGTATCCTATTTGGAAAAAGAGAATCGTTTAAGTTGATTTTTTTCTCTTTGAAAATCCTGAAAGAAAAAGAGATTCAAGAACAGGAACAACATCCATCACTTCAATGCATAATAAATAAAGTTGTGAGGGAAACCTATGATGCTGGAACCCATCCTGAGAGTACCTGAAGTTCAGCTGTTGGAAAGCATGGTCTGTGGACAGGGTGCATTGGTTTAAAAAGGACAGGCATCACTTTGCTGATCCCAGTTCAGCTGGCTGAGTTAGTAAAAGCAGTCATTCAGTCAGAAGGCAGAAAAGAGAATCCCCTCCCCCTTCAGAGCAATCCCTGCAACACTGATCAAAAATCTCAGATTTCTGCAAAATGCTTGCAAAAAGTTATGTGCAAACTGGCTTGCACACCAGAATCAAACAGGTAAAGGCACTGAACTAATGTATGAACAATGAATAAATGAGATATTTGTAATCAGCTCACAAAGAGGAAATGAGGGAAACAGCCCTGGAATGAATTAYCTTCCATAAAAAGAAATCACTACTCCTTGGAAAACCCACACCTTTGAGTTCATGATGGGTAAAAGACAGTTGTTTAAATTTCCCATTTCTGATCTGTTGAGAGCATCACTGATGTTCATCTGTGCACCCATTTCATGCGTAAGAAGCCTGTTCTTCCAGTGCAGAATAATGAATGTGTCAGCCCAGATAACCTCTGAAATTCAGCCATCTGCAAGATGTTGCCATGGAAAGAGYCTATTGCACAGGAGTTTTTGGCTGTGGATATTKTTCTGGTGATTGTACTTTTTGTACAGGACCTTGTGGTTTTTGCCCCCTTTGGAGAGAATGAATTCCATGTCAGATCACTGCTGGTGTTTAACCTTAGGCACTCAAAAAGAGACAGCAACACTTCTTCAGTCTGAATGTGTGATACCAGAGATGGAGGTTTTGTTACAAGGTGATGAAAACACATTTTCTGGACAAAGATGTGAGAAGCTAATCCAAGAGTGACTGAAAGAAATCAAACAAATGTTGCACRAAACAGATCAACTTTCATCTCTGACCTACCCAAAAAGAACAAGTATAAACTAAAGGCAGGCAAAACAACCCTTGTCCTGCTGGCCTTTCTTATCTTTTAACAGAGGCAGCAACTGGGCTCCCAGCTTTGAAGTCAATCAAATGATGAGCCTGCTAGAACTGATTAGCACATGCCTGCATGCTGGGACATCGATGAAAAGAGRTCTGGGAACGCAGCCCTGTGAAGTGGAAACCGCTGGAAACCTCTGAGGCTGTGGGATCACAGAGGGACAMGTGGATCCCCTCTGTCAGCTGCAGCAAAGAGAGTGAGCAAAATGCAGGAATCGAATTTCATGCTGCTGAATGTGCATATCACATTTGCATCTGCAGCATTCCCCATCCTCCAGCTCTGAGCTCTCCCTGCATCCTGAACCCCTGAAGTCCCCCCGGTCCAGAGAGTCATTTCTGACAGAGCCTGGCATCAAATGTGTCAGATGAAGTGAAAAAAACCCTGATAATGAATGATAATGGAATAACAGGCCAGAGGGAAAGTTTCTTCCTAACACCCAGTGATAGGTTGAATAAAAGCAGAGCACAAAACAACAAAACCAGAGAGAAAATTGGCAGCAGGATCAGCCCAGCTACGACTGCAGTCTCAGCTACCAAGAACTGGAGAGCAGCAGCGATATCAGGGTGCAAACAGGACACAAACAACTGGATACAAACAACTCCCCCTGAAACCAGTGACATTTATTCATGTCCCGTGGCAATTAAAYGGAGCCTCCTGTCTGCTTCTCTCAGCGCTGCTGCTGCAGTGAGATCAGCGGGGGTGAAGCGTGTGTTGTGTGTAATTTATGCTCTGTGTCATGACAAACTGCAGAATCCTTGTGAGCGCAGGAGAGACGGCAGGTCCCTGTCAGAGGGAGAGCCACAGGCTGTGTGCAGGCACTGGGAATGTTCCCTTGACTCCATTCCCATTTTCTCTCTTGTTGGCAGGTCAGCTCATTCAATGGAGCACTCTCAAGTGCTCTTCCTTGGTCCCCCTTGCATTTTCAGGTAGAAAAAGCTTTTTTTGTTTGGGTTTCCTCCCTTGCCCTACATATCTGGCTATCAGCACCACATTAGGATGTAGGGAGTGTCAGACAGACAGCCAAAGTGTGGAATAAGGGAACCTCATGCTGCTCCTAAAAAAGCTGAGGGCTTCTCTCTAGGGCTAAGGGACAGGTCTCCATGGCTTTGCTTGGACTTGGGAAGTTGATTTTCTCTTTGGAAATGAGATTTGGGAGCACGTGTTGGGGGGCAGCATCTGAATTCAAACCCTCTTGGCAATGGGGAAATGGCAGCAGAAATCCAGAATTGCACAAGGATCAGGGATATTTTGTGGTAGAAGTACAGCAGGGTAAATGATTGCCCAGGTARTTCTCAGGAAAGGAAGCTGTCTGGTTTTGTGCAGTTTGCAGGGCTCGGCTAAAAATCAGATCAAGATTTGGTTGAGAACTTTAAAACAAGTAAGATAAAATGAGTTCTGGGAAAAACCTGAAATTCTTTGCTGTGGCAGAAAAAGTTCTTAAAGTTTCTGCCTACCAGAAAACCACTACTGGAGCTTTTTTTTG
>NW_026623624.1:171364-178971 GCF_030028575.1 Malurus melanocephalus
GAAAAAAAAAAAAAAAGTGAAATAAAACCCCTAATGCTCAGAAAAATAAAATGAGGGCTCAGACACTCTGAAACTGTAATAGTTTAGCTGGAAGTGTGAATTTAAACCAATAGAAATCCTCTTGTAAATATTATCAGTCATATAGAACACTGAGTGATGGAGGACATTTCCCTGGAAAAACTCTGCTTCGTGCACATRTAATGTGACTCTGAACTGAATTAAATTTTTCATAATCTAGAAAATATTAAACTGCATAAAAGTTTTCCTAGTTCACTCSAAGAGAGTTTTGGCTGAAGGAGTTGCCTATGAATAATTTCCTTTAAGAGTTTTGTCCTTTATCTCAGGGCAATTCTGGTATTGTAGCTTTAGATTAACRATTAACTCATTTCAATTTTGCTTAAAAGGAAAGAACAGTGTCCCCATGGCAGTTTGCTCGGGTTGAACTGCTGCCCCTGTCTATCTGAGCTCCACACAGGGCTTTTTCCACATTAAAATGGAAGATCTGTCTGCAGTGATRTGAGCACAGCAGACAGGAGCCGATACCTCTGCAGTCTCAAACGAGGTCAGTGTAACCATAACTTTGCAGAAGTGTCTGCCAGAACAGCTGCTGACATTCTCATCCTCCACCAAATCCWCACCCACCAAGGCAGAGTGTGGCAAATGGGACAAATCTCCGTGTGGGGACATTTGGAGGCACCTGGAATGTCAGGGGGACTCCTGCAACCCARCCTGGCCAGATCTGACTGAGCATCYCCCCAGWCACATCTCCTGGGGAGCAGAGATGWTCTTGGTGYATTTTACTGATTTTGTGTGTGCAACATCTGSATAAATCCACTTAAATTGCAGCAGTTTTGAAAGAAATGTTTGTAGTACAAATGAGGATAAGGACCAGGCTTGCACCAAAAAGAAATYCCAGCAGATCTACTTTGAATTTCAYTAAAAATTGATGACTCTAAGGACAAATCTACTTATTAATCTAGGGGGAGACTGGGTGACAGATGCACAATCCTTCCTTTAACAAGCTAATAATATTCATGGTTTGATATATGAAGGGTACTTTTCCCAAACATCTACTCACCACATAAATAAGAAGAATTAATACTTTTTCTTTTATTATTCTTGTAGAGCACTACAAGAATTTCTGAGAATTTCTGATAGTTTGATTTAGGAGGAGGAGTTCCTTTTTCTTCAAAATGTACAGTTATTTCCAGAAGAAAGAAGAAAGTACTTGATGAGCCCAAAGTGTAACCAGGACAATAGAAATTTTAGGATTATATATTTTGTGAGTCTCTCCACGTATTTGTACAAGCCATCCATCACCAGACTGAAGGGAGAGGCCAGTGGTCAGCTGGTGGCTGTAAATCTGTCCAGTTCTGTATCTCACTCGAGCCAGATGCATTTGCAGAATGTCCAGGAGCAAACCCTGCCYTGTGTTAAACATTAGCAGAGTGTTGTTCATGTGAGCCTTATCAATCACACAGTTTTAAAGCAAAGGCATCCATTCCACAGATATAAATAAATAAATGATCAGACACTACTGGGACTGTTGTTTATGCAGACAAGAAGGTGTAGTGTCGGAAATTTTTATTCTAAAGAGCACAAAGTACCAAAAGAGTCAAACTCATTTTATTTCTGCCTTTAAAGGTCAGTGCCTGATTCTTGTCTAAATGCTCTGAAGCAATTTTGCTCTCTGAAGAAAAATGTTCAGGATCGTGACAAGACCTGAGGCTTTATTTCCCCTATCTCCAGCCACCTGTAAAGCAGGCACCTTCTGGAAGCTGATCACCTCATTTTCTTCTGTAATTARCAAGAGGAGCAGTTCAGCAAAGCTGACACCTCTGTTCCTTTTCTCTGCCCGTGGTGCAGGAAACCCATACTGCAAATATAAACAACCYGCCTAACTTTGAGATGCTCAGTGCTGTCCACCTGCTTTGTTGGGTTTTAGCTACCCCAAAGCTACTTTCCTGACCCCTGGGGAGCCTTTGCATAACCAACATCTGCCTCAGTGCAGCTGCAGCAGCTGGAAAGGGGCTGTAATTAGGGCACTGTCACTGACTGAGCGTGCAGGAAGCAGGCAGAGGATGAAGTGCCTCAGCGCACTTGTGCCCTACTTAACTCTCATCTGAGACACTGGATCTTCCCTACATCCTTTTTCACTGAAAACTTAGCAGTTTGCAAAGAAAACTTCCTCCTGAATTGTCCATTTCACAGTAATAGGATGTCACATCAAGATGTTGCTGAGAATCCTTTCTAGAAAATGTGATGTCACATTTCCCATTCCTTCCCTTTGGTCCTGCAGGTTATCTCCATCTCTTTAAGCTCCTAAAAGGTTTCTGGGATGTTCAAGGGACAGAGGAAATACTTAAAGCTACCTCTGGAAACTTGCCTTTGTATGTCCTGTTATGAGCTTGAGCAATTTCTATCATATGCATGATATCATTCAAGCATTTAATATTTATATTCTACCTCTTAGACCTCTCAAAAGACATTCCCTCTACCAGAACTCACAGAGAGAAGATGCTACAATGAAACTGCTTTTTTCAAATTCTCTAAAATCTCACTGGGAAATACAGGACAAGGCATGTTCCTGACTCTGTTTTATTCACATGGAAAAATGAAGTGGGTGAGGAGGAGAGAAATACTGAGCACCTCTGTTCATCTCAGAGGGCCTGACTGCTGTTCCCTTATTTGTCAGAAAAGTTTGACTTCTCCACTCTTGCCTTCACACCTTACAAAATTTGGTCTGTGGTGCAGTCAGATTCAGTATCCATCCTGTATCCCACCCTCACTCACTTTGCTCACTCACAAATCTATGGTTTACCACCACATCGATTTGTTTTTTATATTCCCACCCATGAATCTTCCCTCATGCTCCAATTCCACGTGCAGGTGTTGCTTCCTTGTCCTGTTGTTAATCCTTCATAATCCTTACTCACACACTTCTACCCACATTTTGCTTCTGATTGGGTCACAGCCATGGCCTGAACAGACAATTCCCACTGTGCCCTGCACTTCYCAAGGCATCACAAAGCCCAGGTTAAAGGTGCCTTCTTTCTCTATCTATTTTACACATTGAACCACACAATGTGTTTTTCAAACTGCTGACAACCAGTGGCTGCATTTACAGCMTTTTGCATCTCAGAATTTAACAAATTTCATGGAAGAAAACGCTGCATGTTCAATATAAATAATTGGGGAAATAATTCCCAGCTGTCCTGTGTCTTTATGAGCTCTGTGAGGTGGCAGATGACCAGTCACTCTAATCGCTGCATGGCTTTGGGAGCATTTCACTGAGGAGTGATTATGCTCAAAGAAAAATTATCTGCATGAAAATGCACTCARTTATGAACTGCCACAGCAGGAATGGAACCTGACAGCTCAGCTGCCCCACAGGACTTCTGCATTCATCACTCAACAGAAGAAATAGTGCTAAGGACCAAGCTCATAAAATTCAWTGGCAGGTACCAAAACACGCTCTGATTTTCAGAAACAGTTGGTTCCCAAGTGGCTTTCAAGGGGCAAGGAGAAGTGCTGGATATGAAAGGCATTGGAGAAGAGAATTTGGTGGAATCAACATTTTCARCCATTTGCAACCATGAAGAAACTGAGGTCTGATGTGCTTAGAGGTAAATGTGGGTGTGTTGGAAGTTCCTGTTGTAGAGAATGGGACTCTACCAAACACATCTTCAACCAGGTGGGAGTGGTTTACTCTTTTCTCTCACTAATTCATTTATGCAGTGATTTAAGCAGCCGAGGCATTGAGTTCCTTGTCCTTTCCTTCAGCAATGAGATGCCAGACAACATGAATACCTGACACCACATCAGGCACAGTCAGTGGCAGATTAAGAGAATAATTTTCTTCTAGTAAAGGATCTGTGATGTGAAAAGTAGGCAGCTACACTCACCATGATAGCAAAACATCACTTAAAAGTACAGAAAAGAGATATTGTAAAAGAATCCTGATCACCAGGATTCATCAGTTCCCAGAGAAAAACTATTGAGTGTGTTAGTTGTAATAAGGTTGGAAAGTCTACAGGAATGCTCATGGAGAATAAAGGATAGAAAACAGGGCTAAAGCTTAATTATCTCTTCTATAGAAAAATAAATGTCAAGAAATAAGTCAGATGGAAATACTGCCCAAGATACTGTCATGATAAATACTGTGGATGCAGATGGAGCAAGGCTATTGGGAGATACTACTTTACTCGGAAAAATACCAAAACCAAAACCCGCTGGGAAAAGGAATAGATGTTTGTGTTAAAGACCAAAAATACTGAAGTCAATAGGTGTCTGAACAGAACTAAATCCCAGACAAATGGAAGAAAATATTAAGTAAAGTAGGGATCTGTGTGGAACACATCAGCACAAGCAGAGCCATTGTGCAGACTGAGAATTAAAGCAATGGGACTGAGGATGATCCAGTGAGTACCGTGATGATGATGCCATGAAAGGCAGAAAAAGATTCCAGGGGCCTGTGCAGGGCCATGAAGGCTGTGGAAATATTGGGTGCAGCAGCACGGCTCACTGTGCCCGGTAGAGTATTGCACTCACACCGTTTAAACATTTTTGACACCCAGTCTGATCTGTTCAGAGATGAATGAAGCCTCACTTACAGCCCAGCACCCATTACTCTGGGCAGGAAAACCAGAGCATCCTGTAGGCTGATTGAAAATATGGGCAGGTTATTCTAGAGCATAGGAAGAGATCAGGGGTGTGATTATGGGACTTTCTGATGGTTTCAGTGCACAGGCACAGCTGAATAATGCCAGCCCTTCTCTTGGTGCATGGGCACCCAAACCAGCCTGACCCCAGTGTTCCTATGAATCAGTSATGCTGAAGAGCAAAATTCTGTTGGAGACACACAGACAAGACCTGAGGATCACAGCTAAGAGCCAAAATGAAAATGCAGACTGTAGAAYAAAAAATAAATTAAAAACCCCAAACAACCATAAAATAAGACATATGGTAGTTTGTAATTTATCCCAGCTGACACTTAAAGCTGTGGGACACCAGGGAGCGTGACCAGAAATACTCTCTGTGCTAAAATGATCTCTGTCTATAAACACATTTTCCAAAGCAATGGGCACCTACAGGACAAGTTTGAGCTAGAAATAGTACARTCTGAACCTGGCAAGGGGGCTGGATTCATCAGATTTGCTGGTCTCAACAGAAGAACAACTTCAGGACCACAAGACAGGGTATCACTGCTGTGTGAGAAAGCAGCAGGTAAGCAAACCTGAATTGGCTGWAAGCTGCTGTGGGCAGAAGTGTTARCACAGCCAGGAACCTTTACCAGGATCCCAGAACACACCCAGTGCCCTCAGCATGCTCTGTTGAGTGTTGGGGTTTCACTGGTGAATGCCCAAAGGGACAGGCACTCCTGGCTGTGTGATCACTGTTGTGTCTCCTGGATCCYCCAAACACAAAGATTATGGCTGATGACCTTGGTATTATGGAGGGAAGCAAAGTCCAGGAAATGCAAGAAATCCTTAGAAAGCTCCGTAAACACTTTAAGGGGGAATAAAGATACAAGGTTTGAAATAGCAAGGTTCTCCTGGACATTTCAGGCTCTGTTACCAAATTCCACAGTCTCAGGGAATGTTYTTGAACCCTGGGACACAATAGTCTRTGTTCTTAAATTGTCARACTAACACCTGGCATGGTTTTGGCCAAGCAGCCTGGAACTCCACTGAACACCTTCCCTGCAGGTTTGGAGCCAGCTCTGGCTGGGGCTGTTCCCTGCAGGACATTTGGATGTGCTCCAAGGAGAGCGTTCAGTAGCACGGGCAGGGTCTGTTCATGTCTGCTGATCTTGCTCTTGTCTGATGATCTCCATTCCAGGAACTTTCTCCAGACCTATTACACTGCCACAGATACAACTTTGGGACTCTCTAAGCTCTCCAGCAAGGAGTGCTACAAACAGTAAAATCAGTGCACAGCTCTCCTCCTCTCCAGAAACAAGGAAACTGTGCCACTGCTAAGGGATAGGGGTACTTCAGCAGCAGCCTGAGAGGAGGAATTCCTCATCCAGATGAGAGAAGTCTTTATCTGAGAAGACAGAGACATTTTATATATGTAAAGCTMAGATTTAAAATGCTTTCTAGAAAAAAAAAAAAATGTGTGAAAGGGCCATGCTGCAGATCTGAGTCTGGCAGCAAAGACTTCACAACGTGATGGGAAACAAAGCACAGCAGTTTGTCTGTCTGAGTGTGTGAATTATGGACTGAGGCAGTGGACAAAACAAAACTTAAGAAGAATGGCAGTGAACGGAAAGCACATTGTGAAATGCAGTGCAAAGTCTGGATGCTACAAAGAGCACGAGTGATCTGGCACAGGCAGAGTGAGACAGGGGAAACACAAATCTGTAAAGAAAACAGAGCCAACAGGTTCCCATGCAGCACAGCAAAGATAGCAACCAGGCTGTGTCAAGTTCATAATCAAGGTACTGAGAACAGGAAGTGGGGGAACTGGTTTGAAAACCAACCCATGTGAAAGGATGTGACTTCAAAATGCTAAAAAAGATGCTGATTATAGCCACATCTGTAGGTTCAGGAACATACTAACACTTTGCTTAGTGGCAGTGGGCTCTATAAAGCACACTCAAGCTAAAATTTTTCAAAATAGTGTTAGCCCATTCTTGTGTGACTCACAAGGCGTAGTGTATCTTCCAAAAAGGATTTCTCTGGAGCTTTACACAGGGATCATTGTCTCTGTATATGGCTACCTGCAGCTGCAGGTTCTCTGTAAAAAAAAATAAATATCCATTTTGTATTTCAAACATGTCATGGTGCTATCACAGACTGAAAATATGAAATTGCTCTTAGTTTTTGACTTGCTGATTTAATTCTGCTTCATGTAGACTCAAACGTCTGCAAGCTGTCTTGAGCCAGGCAAATGAGGAAAGGTAACAACAGAAACTCTTCAGGACTTCCAAAGCAGTGATTATGCTGGTCCTCAACCTGCTGCAGATGACTTAATCCTTTTCTATCTATTTCAGGAAAAAAAAAATCAAGAGCTGTGAGCAAGGTATCAGAGAAAGAGGGAGAAAAAGTAAGGGAGAAGGATCATGTCACAGATCTCTCAAATCTGCTTATGATGGAAGGATGAAGGAGATTTCATGGTGTAGAAGAAAGCTGGGAGCTCTCTAATAAAATGTTGTATGAAAAAGGCAACATTAASGTGGATGGAATACAAATAGAAGGGCAAACAAATATTTGATTTCTGCCTTGGGGATTTTGAATTGTRGCAGGATTCAGCTCAGATCCTTGAATACACATTTGGAAGAAGGTGAAACCTTGTCCTAATCTCTTGATCCAGCRAGGTGTKCACACCACGCCAAACCCAAACTGTTTCCTGCTCTGTGGCACCACCTCCTGGCACGAGTGACAGCACAAATCCAGAAAAAAACACGGAAAGCAAACTTTTCATATTTCCTTTCATCTAAGTTATTGTTAGAGATGCTTGTATGAASGAAGGAGAGGATGATACTGTATTTTGATCAGCGGTGTAAATACATGTAATTAAAAACCGTTACATTATTAGCATGACATAAATAAATCCTCAGTAAAAATAATGGTGCATTAACACAGTTTAGACCATATTGTAAC
>NW_026623624.1:179091-185755 GCF_030028575.1 Malurus melanocephalus
AACAGAGAGTTTTGAAATAAGATCTCACTTTCAGACTGTCCTGCCACTTCTGAAGCCAGCAGAAATCCTGTGGCACTGGGGAAAGATTCCAGTTTTACAGTGCCTGAATCACCACTGATGTTCAAGGTGAACTGCACACACAGCTCACTACAAGCCATGGGGCAGGAGAGGACTGTGCAGAATGAAAACCTGGAGGCATTTTCAGACACTTCCCTGCCCATCATTGTCCCTTCTCCCCAGAGGAAAGCTCTGCCTCCCTCCCGTGTTTTGCCAAGGGTGGTGTGTGAAGGTACAGTGGGTGCCTGGCTGCAAGGAAARAAGTTATTACTATTTTTGCCTGCTGCTGCTTTTTGATATATATTCACCTTTGGTCTGTAAATTGGTGAAAAATCAGCATTTCCACCTTGAGCACTCTGCAGTGTCTATTTTCCAGGCAYAGACTCATCAGCTCCAGTCTTGTCCTTATTTCCATATTCAAAAATGTGTCACAGTAGACAAGCTAATGGATTCAGTTGGAAAAGCCACCTGAATGTATTGGGTAACATTTATTAAAGATTTAGAAGCTACTTGCCAAAARCCTCTTCTCAGAAAAGCAGAAAAACTTAATTTAGTAATGACTGAGATACTAAACTGAGTAAATGGGTGGAATGCAGAATTATATTCTATTTAAATGAGACATTCCWGCATTTCAGAGAATTAATCAAACTGGTAAACACAAATAAAATTTTTGACTGATCTTTCAAGATGGTATTTTTAAAAAATTGCTTAAATTAGCAAAAAAATAAGAGGGGAAACAAGCTGCTGATCCTCTCACTTTTAAGCTGCAGAGTTATGGATCTGGAACAAAAAATTAGTGATTTACAAAACGTTTAACTTGACAACTTTATTTCATGTACTCAAGAAAAGGAAACATTTTCACCAACACAGAGGAAGAGAATGAGCTGTGGGGAAAATCTGAGAAGATTGTTTTTCTTGATAATGCATTTATCTTGTGCTTACCACAGTAAAATTAGGCTCAGTTCTTCATCTTGCCCCTTCCATGACTGCTTTTTTTTTGTAAAACATCAAAATCCTCTCTACCTGATCTGTAAGAAGAAATTAATGGTTCTTCCTACTAATGTGTCTGCAAAAAAACATTTGGACTGGCTAAAGTGTCCGAAATCCAGACTCTGACTTGGATCAATGCTTCTGCATTACTAATAAGACCAATTTTATGACAACGTGCTTCTTGCAGGACCTCAGATAAATGTGRCAATGAACAAAGAGGATTTCGGAGCACTATAATGTCAGGCAGCTTGTTCAGCAGGTATTTATATCTTCTGTCCTGGTAATGGGAAAGGTGACATTGGCTTTGAAAGGATAAAATTAGGTGCTAGCTCAATAAAATCACTGAAAAGTTCTGCCACAGCACATGCCAATGCCCTTTGAAGTAGAGTAGCAGCAGCAATAGAGCAGAAAAAGAGAGGATATGATCCAGACGTGGTTTTGACAAAAGTGTTTAGTAAGACATACACCCAATGCCAAGAATGTGGAGCTCTGAGAGTCTGGGACTGTTTTCATTGATGGTGGGAAGGAACTGAACCACTGTGGGTCTCAGGGAAAGAAATTATGTCAGGCAATACCTTTGGGTCTCAAAAGCATTTAAGAAATCACTACTCCTGTTTTCTTTCTCTTCTGTAAGATATTCCCACCCTTTTTCTCAAAGGTGATTCAGTTTTTAAGCTCACTTCCTTTTCTTTCAGGTTAAAGGAAAATTGCTAGTGCATTATTTAACATTTCCTTCCTACTATCTCCTCTTTTATGKATATCCTTTATTTCCTTTATTCACAATCAAGAAATGATGTTATGCAGGTATAAGTGGATTTCTGGACTTAAATCAAGCTGTGTTTTCACGTCTCATTCAGTGACATAGTGCTTCACATTTAAGTACCTGGTTCAGGATATTTGCATTGATACTGAAAARACTTATTTCTCTCTTTGGTTTAAAAGCAAGGCACCCAGGCTGAAGGGAGAGGCCATCCCAAATAAAAAAAGATCTCACTAAAAGAGCATTCAAAATAAAGACCTTCTTGAAAGAGCTTTCTGAGACTGAATTTGGGTGAAGCTCTGAACAATATRGTCTAGCAGGGGGTGTCCTGGTCCACAGTGCGGAGTTGGAACTGGATGACTTTAAAGACTCTTCCAGCCTAGGCCATTCTATGTTATCATGATTCTATAATCTCAATCAGATGGGAATATCTTTTCTACAAGCTTCTTTATCTTGTGAGCTGCAGCACTGAGAACAAAATCAWACTGCAAGTTAGAAGTTCAGGCTTCTCTCCAGGTTCCCAATGCRCAGCAAGATTTCATTTTCTCTAGTAAATAGTGGGAAAGAGATTGAAGCAAGAGACATGATAAACCTCCTGTCAGAGCAGCTGGAGTTCCTTATTTTACTAAAAAGAGTGCCTGCATTCCACTTGCTTTTTGGGAACAGTCCCAGCTCTTGCTGWCCCACAAGCTGTGTCCAGGCAGGCCTAGAGG
This sequence comes from Malurus melanocephalus, assembly GCF_030028575.1. Lineage (NCBI taxonomy): Eukaryota > Metazoa > Chordata > Aves > Passeriformes > Maluridae > Malurus > Malurus melanocephalus. The sequence goes on from NW_026623624.1 coordinate 181,612, forward strand.
AAGGATCGAGGCTGTGCCAAGGAGCAGCCCAGCAATTRCCCAGTCCAAACCTGTCTAGTTTAAGAGTCTAAGTACAGGTGAAATTTCCAGACATACCTCAACTTGAAATATGGATAGATAGATTGATCAGGAGAAAAAGTAAGGAAAAGGTGTTTGGGTAGGGAGAAAAGAATCAGTACAGGACTGATGAGGAGCAAAACTGACACCAGGGCTGGTGAGAAACACAAGCTCTTCCACTCAACTTTAAAATGGGGTAAATATGCCTAGAATTTAACAAATATTCTTTAAGGCCCTTGAATGTCATTTTGTCAATCACTGCAGACCTGCATAGATATCACTGCTGCTTTTGGCTTGTGGTATTCATTTTTTGGATTTTCCAGTTTCAGCCACCTATCTGCTGTTTACAAATGGAACACGAGACACCTTTAGCAAATGATTGGCATTTAGCAATTGTTTAATCCTTGGCCTTTTGAAGCCAAACCAAMCAGTTCCAAATAGCTTACCTAAGGAGTTGTGCAGTTCAACACCTCTGTGCTAATATTTTGCAACCAACCTCCTTCTCTTTGGATACCTTTATTCAATTGTCTTGGTAGAAGGTAATCAATGCCTTCACACCCCATTCCATTGTTAATGAGTGAGGTCAGTGCCTCTGAACACTTTTGTAAGAGCACTTCCCTCTGCCTGTCTATAAAATAAGTCTTCCCACAGTCAGACTTCAAAGCCATGTCCTAAAGGCATTTTCATATAGTTCTCATATCTTCCACTTCTTTGGGAGGTGACATTGTCTCCATTGTTCTTTTAGTCATGGAGGACTCAATAAGACTCAAAAAGTTACAGCAAGGTTCAGTTTTGGACTGTGGTAGTTTTGTTCATCCTTGTAATGTTCAGACCATTTAAAAAATGGCAGTGAGAGMCATTGTTTTCCATAAATTAGAGGGAAAAGACAGTTCTGTGGGAACCTGGGTCCCTGCCTCATTCAGGTATTAACCACAAATAAAAAAGTGCTGGGTAATTACTGGGCAGTGCCTTTCAGGGTGTCTCACATACCAAAATCAGTGAATTCTCRATGACTTCTGTCTCATTTGCCAGTTGCAATCCTAAAGCCTTTAAATAAGAGTGACATTACCTGGTTTCCTAAAATAATAGAGGTGAAATATGACAGAGTAGGRTGGGTGCAGCTTGCCCAGCTTAGTTATGACAGAAACTGAGAGGTGAGGTTTTTTTAACTCACTTCTGCTTTCAGCTCTCTTGTGAGCATCTATAAATTTCRTGATGGAAAACAAACCAAATGATCACCCAAATGCAACAACTGACTTCATTTCCTTTGAAGAAATTCACATGGGCATAGGAACAAAAAGAAGTATTAACAGAAGTTTCTGCAGGAAGACAGATGCAAGTACAATTGAAAGCTCCTAATGTTTCCAAAACCTTTCTCTTGGCCTGATCACAAAAGAAATTACCACCTGAACAGCTGTGCAGTTTCACAGCTTGGGATCCCAATAAATGTTTTTTGCAAAGATTCTCCAGCCTAAAATCCATTAATCTGTTCACTTGACATCACAGGTGCTCTGGAAAGAGTTACCTGAGATCAGTTCTGCATTGAGACATCTGATCAGTTAGACAAGGCAYGAAGCAGACCTTACAGGCAAGCACTTTTTGGCTCTGAATGATTCAAATAAAACAGAGTGGAAAGAATGGGGCAACCAAATGCCTCCTGGAACACAAGACTCTGAAAATATAGGTAGTTATTTCATCTGACTGAGCAATATGGTCAAATGGCAGCAAAATGATCTGAGTGTGACTCAGCTGTCAGGTCTCTTGACTACAAAACTGCTGAGTTTCTTTGAAGGAAAAAGGGAAAAATAAAGAGTCACGTGAGAATGTCTCCAAGGACAGATGGTAGAAATAGATAGCTCAGACACTTGAAACTGATAACTTTGCTTTAGGGGGTCAGAAAATTTAGCTTGGAAAGACATGCATGAGAAATCCTTTCCAGGATGTCTTGGCAAGGGTCTGACCCCAGCCCTTCCTTCAAGTTGTCAGTGATTCAGGAGGAAGGACATAGTTAAATAGAAGTGCAATAGCTAAATATAATATGYTTTTCTTGTTATTCTGGAATTCACATTTCTTTATTCAGGGTCATATGAGCTCAACTTCTGCAGGAGRTCCATCTGCCAGCATAAAGGATATACTGTTCCAGGATTCCTGGAGACCCTCTAGYTGGATACCCTAGCTGTCCAGATGAGTGGACACTGTTCTTATGTTGGGTAGGAAAATGCCTTTGCAAGAAATGTTTAATGAAACTGCTGCTTTCCTCCTATCTAAGCTGTTTCAGCTCTGCTTGACACTCTAAACCTGCCTGCTCGCTTTCTCATTTGTGCATACCACTTGAAAATGATCTACATGTGTTTCAGGTTTGTTTGCCACTTCAAATCTGATTCCATGGCTTGGTGCTTTAAAGTGGTCTCCACACAACATTTCAGCTTTTCTCGTCACTTAGATGTTACCTTTGATCCCTCTTAGTTCTGTCACCTGCTTTTCCCTTCAAAGCTGCCTTTTTGTATTAGGGCTTGAAGGAGGACTTATGGTACAYAGGATATCAACAGAGTCTCTAAAAGAGCAGAATCATGGCAGCTTCCTTTGTTTCCTTTGTCATATCCAGTTCCAGCTCCCTTACTGTCAGTGCTCCTGTTGCTGAGGTCAGGTTCACCTCTCCCTGAGTACTTCTCACATGGTTTCTTCATCCATTCAGTGTGGCATCAAAAGCTGACACTTAATTGACATGAACATAATCTGTTTAGTTAGTACTTGCTTTGAAAAGTCTGGAGAAAGAGTCCAGAAACATGATGGGATTGTCCTTTTTTGTCTTCATTTGCGTGAACCTTTTGTGAGTTTACAAGATTAGACTTGTTTCGCAGAGCAGGTGATTGGAGCAGRTTGATGATTTTGATAGTTTTTATTTGACTTGGACATAATCCATCATGAGACTGTCCATAAGAGGTGCAGGGGTGAGGTGTTTCACATAGAAAGCAAGTGACAGTTATTAATTCTARATTGTATACACAGCCCAAAGTGAGGTCAAGCAACAGTAATGTTAAAGGACTACCAGGGCAAATAGCAGCTCTAGCAAGTAAATGGGTAAGCTTGGGTTAAACAATACAAAACTCCTTTCCCACTTGGGGAGTTTGTATAGAAATCACAGAGGCAGGAAACATAATAAATCTTTTGTTTCATCCTATGGAAGATCAAGGGACCAATGGCACCAAAGGAGTGTCCTTAGGGTAAGCAAGGTGCTGACAGAGTACAGAGCTCAACAGAGCTCAGCCATCCCACCTGTTAAACTCATTATTGTTAAACTCAGGCAGAGCCTGAGAGAGCACCTTAAATTGTTTATTGCTGTAAGGCTGATAAAAGTTGAAAAAATTAACATCAGCAAAGCTGGTGAACTCACTGGGAGCTGACCCGTCATTTCAAAGTCTCTTGAAACAAACGAGTGCAAAACATCCCATAGCACAGACCCAAAGGAAATTCAAATGCTTATAACAAGGARTCACTTTCTCCACCCTACCTGGAGAGAAATTCCAGGAGACAAGGCTGAAGTCAAGTATTTTTCTACACTTGATGCACCAGCAGAGTACTGGCAGGTGTCCTAGGAAAAACAGAACATGCATTTGTGAACACTTGTAGGCCTTTTGGGAGACACTGAGAGCAGGACTGTGCTATGCACCTAAGGCATTCCACAGTGACATTCTTGGCACCAAAACAGATGTTGATCTTTTCTTTGGATGGAAATTTGACCTGTGGGAAAATAGTGGAAAATTAGGAGAGCCTCTGATGAGATCAGGAAAGCCCCAAACCCTTGGTAGCTACTGCAGGTTCCTCGTGTCAGATGTGACTTACCTGGGACAGGGATTAGCACAGCAAKCTGACAGGTGAGTCACAGAAAAAATAAAACCCTGGCTAGCACACCTGTTCCTCTGAAAAAGGATAGGCTCAGAGATTAAACTGAAGTTTTAGAGTTAAAATTTCATAGGAGAGTTAGCAGGTGAGCTGCTAGTATGAAAATGTGACTCTGCAAAGATGTCTGAAAGACAATGAGTGAAAGAAAGTCCTGCTGAGACATGAGAATGTGATAGAGTTAATA
>NW_026623624.1:186573-213951 GCF_030028575.1 Malurus melanocephalus
CAATTATCTTCAGAGTGAAAACGCTCCTCAGTACATCTATTCTAAGCTGCTCCTGCCACAGTTTCAGTCTGTTAGCAATCTGGTCATTTTATTTTCATTTTGTATTTGTGCACTGCCTGACACAAGCCAAACTCTTGGAGAATGATTTTCAATTCATACTGGCGTCAATCGAATGCAGCCCTGCTGGCATCTGCAGCATAATGTTGACATTTTTTAAGTGTGYGAGGCCCTAAGATGGAGGGCACCTTCTGTGGTGCTGTCATCTTCCAAAGGCTTGAGAAAAGCTCAGATAAACCTACAGACTTGTGCTCAGTYAACCTTGGTGAGCGGCCAAACTCCSACTCCGATGCTGAATGAATTCAATAGGACAGGGGGAGAAAACAGGGTGAGAAACTTCATGGGTTGRGATRAAGACARGGAAATCACTCACCAGTTRCCATCACAGACAAATGCAGCCATTAAAGGTTGTGCTCAGACCTTTTTATGGGTCTGGTCTGGCTCTTTTGTAGGYTGAGAGCATGAGGATATTTCTGGATATAGAATGAGAATGGTTTGAGTTGGAAAGGAGCCTTAGTGATAATCCCGTTCCAACACCTCGACCACGAGCAGGGACCTCTTTCTGCAACAACCACATGCCCACACCTTTGAGAGGAGCTGGAAGCTGCCATTTCTCCTGCAATAGCCAAGCTGTGATGGAAATCACAGCCAGCCCCAGGAGGGAGGGACCAGGAGACGTCACACAGCCTGGAGAGCCTGGGGCTGCCTTCCACCATTCCCCATCGTTTCATTTCCTTCAAGACGTTGCTCTCTCAGAAGGAGTCAGTTTTGGGCACCCACCTCTCCAGCCTCTCAAGGTGCTGCTGGGAGCTGACAAGTGCCAAATTTCCAATGAAAGGCACAAAAGTGACTCCTTTCTTCAACTCCCACTCCCAGTGATCCTTTCAGAGCAGGCAAAACAAGTTTCTCCATGTTTCTCTTCGAAGTGGTCTCCTGCTTTCTGTTTTTCTCATGCTTGAGCCSGACAGTTCAGTCTACTGATGGTTTTCAGTGGGATATCACAGTGCAGGTGGCAGGGATGGAAAACTTTTCCAACAAACTGGGACTGGAATGAAAACTATGATGTGGTAGAGCACAGCAGATAATCCCAAATCTGCCTGCTGGTTTCCTCCCAGGAATGCAAAGACTTTCCACAGCTCAGTTAAGGTACCTCCAGTTTGGCCCAGCTCCCCAGCCCGGTGTTTGGCAGCATTATAASTAGTTCATTGAGATGCTACATTTTTAGGGGAAAGTTCTGCTCACTTGTTTGGTTTGCTGCTCGTTAGTGTGTGGGAGGCAGTTTAACCACAACTCTGACTACTTGGGAGTCACTTTTTGCAGTAAGAAACTGTCTCTTTCAGAATTCTGCTGACCTCAGTAGGCTGATTGTAAACAGAACAGTAAAAAAGAGGGGGAGATAAATTCTCCCTGTCCTCCACGTACATCACCATGTGAAGCACATGATCTCAGTCACGGGAGGACACAGTTCCCCTTCTCCCTCCCCTGCTCTAAAGAAAGATGTGAAAAAGCAGCACAGTGGGAAAACCAGCTCAGAATGTAGACTGAGCCACCAGGACACAGTTATATCATGCCATTATTCTGGTTTCTGGCTATGATGGCAACTGGGAATTTGATGAAAATGCTTCTTCTTGATGAGACAAGTTCATATAGGTYTCCATTGGAAGAATTAAGGGTCATTAAATGACATTAGGAGCTGCTCAAAACACGTAGGTTTTGTTAGCAATGGGTGGTATATTGGCATAACTGGCAGTTAAAAGGTTATGCAGATGCAAAGAGCTTAGCTGGGTGTAAGGGGAGATGGGACAAGGACAAGGACAATATCCTTTGGAGATTATGAATACACAAAGCACATTAGGCTTAAACTCCCTGGAAGAGTCAGTGACTGGAAAAGTGTTTGCTGGAACTTACACATTCTTGCCCTGTCTTGCCCTGTTTTCTTTTTCCCCTGGGCATCTTTTGGTTNAATTTTTTTCCCTGCCTTGAAATTTTGCGGTCAGGTTTTTCATTGAGTTGAAAAGAAAGGAAAAGGGCAGCTCAGCAGGCCACAGCCTCGTCCTCCAGTGTGGTATTTGTGGTCTGCCTCGCACTTAGAGTGGGAAATGCCTCCAGAAGCAGCAGGAATGTGGTGCAGAGGGTGGGGAGAGCCCAGTTTGGGGTGGCACAGTGAGGGTTGATGCTTTCAGCCTTGGTCTGAGCTCAGGGAGGAGTTGTGGGGAGCAGGGTGGGCTCAGTTTTGGCTCTGAGTTTATTCTCTGCTCACTGCCCTGGGCCAGCAGAGCTGTGTTTGCAGCTGGGTCAGTGCACTGAGAGTTTCCCCTGTTGGAAGCATCCCTGCTCTTCCCTGCACTGGTTCCTGCAGTTCTCTCTGGGCACTTTGGGCAGAGCCCCTGCTTCTGCTGTGCCCTGGCTGTTGGTGCCCATCAGGACAATTCCCAGTGCCAGAGGATGCCAGGACACGACACCAAAGCAGAGGAGACCCCAGCCACGTGCAAAACCCAAATTCATTGTACAGGCAGACAAATCTGATTTCTTTTGTTTTTTTTTCCTTTCCCCCCCGTTTGCCATAGATATCAGTAGGTATGGGATTAGACTGAATCTTAGGAAGAATGTCTGTGCTCTTATGAAGTTAATCCATAGTGCTGTAAGTGTGACTGCAGACTAAACTTGCTGRAAATATTCAGATAAGACCATCTTTCGATAAACTCGAGCTTTGGAGACAAAATTAAGTACTTCCACTCTGTCTAGGACATCATCCAGAAATTCATACTGGAATGGGAAGAAGGCCTCAATGACATAAGCATCTTCTTGTTGAGGTCATTCTAATTCATTACCATAGCAATTTTGTGGCTTTCTTGGAAGCTCTAACTTCTGTTAAAAGAAGTTGTTTGGTTTTCCTTGAGTGAATTTGTTCTTTGCAGCCTTTCAAGGGTCCTTCCTACCCATTTCACCCATGCAAAGATGTCTGAACCAGCTCTGGATCCACTGGTCATCCCTCATACATGCTGGCTAGGGCTCCAAATTCCTCATCCCATGAAATTAAAAGTTTGAGAGCCAAAAAAAGGTGATCATGAGTCATAGATCTCTGTCATAGTCTTCAATGGTAGGTTCCTTTTCATCTTCTCAAATTTCATGTTTAAATTCCTTTTCAAAACCTAGTGCAAGGAGGAAACTTAAAATATTTCCTTTCCACCAGCACTTTGGAGTATGTCAGAAAGCACAGGCAAGGCACAGGGGGACGTTTGTGTTTCACTCCTCCCCACAAGTTAATGTCCATGAGAACCAGGGCTTCAGGAGGGGGTGGGGGGTTGGAAGGTGATATCCCCACAGAGCTGATGTGTTGTGCTTTTCTTGCAGCAGCACGGCAAATTACAGCCTAACAACTGCTCCTGGTCAGCTCCTTGTCTGCTCTCATCCTCCTGCCCCTGCTCCTGTGGTTTTACTCGGAAAGAATACGTGACATAAATCTACACAAGTGCCAACCATGCTTCCAGCTGCTGAGCTGAGTATTTCTGATTCAAAATTGCACAGAATAACTGCACAGGACAGGTTTGGAAAAGCCGCAGAAGAGGAGGGGGAGAAAAAAGAAAAAAAAAAAAAAAGCTAAACTTTGCTGTATTCCTAGTGAAAAACCTGTAGAATCAAGTGTGACAGTGACAAGAGCTAACTTGTCTTTCACACTGTCATAAAATTATATTTGCTACAGAACAAAGAGTGATACAATTTTTCTCAAGGGAGCTGCCAACCCAGGACTGATTCTGGGAGAGTCTAAGCACCTTCAACAATGGATTGAGAGGTTTACGAGCATCTTACAGGAACATGTCTGGTCCCACAACTTTTCCTGGAATGAGTGAATGCATTTGCAAAGCTTTCCTGTTGGGAACAAACCATTCTTCCTTTTGATTACATTTTCAAGACTGAGTCTCCATTGTTCATGCTACCATACAAATAGTACTTTGATTTTGCTTGTTATAGCATATATATATATATTGAGATTGTGGCCTGTCCTTTCAYTGTCTGAAAAGTTTTTTAATGTATTTTGTAACAACTTTTGCCTTCTGGAGTTCTCCTGAGCAGTGCCAGCACATTGTTCATGACACGTACACACAGTTCAATGCAGGTCAACACGGAGAYGCAGATCTAAGTGACTTGCTAACGTCTGAGAATGTGAAATGTTTTATTGGCAAAATATTTTCTATTTAGCTCTTCTTATGTAATTTCCCATGACTCACATTATCTTCTCAGTCATTGGTTTAATACTTAAGATTTTTACCTGTGAAATTGTGCACTAAATGAACTTTGTGAGTSCAAACTCAAGTGCTCMGAATTTAGGGATGTTAATTATCTTRTTTATCTTTCATTTGTCCTCCTGATTTGTACGCATGTGAACTCGGGCCTCAAAGACAAATTAGCGTGTTATTTTTAATTTGGAATAAATCCCTTCAGTGACTTTATGAAACACTATACAAGCTGACAAAAAGTTATTTTCCCCACATTTTTGGTTAGTGACCATCTGGCCAATATTCTTTTTGTTCTTATAATGGCATTKCCACCACACTTGCACACAGAGAAAYAAAGMAGTAATCTGTGTTCTCAACACCTCTATTCCTCTGTAGAGGACTSATAATAAAATCTGGCACACACATTCACTCTGGACATMCTTATGAAKTTCTACATCTCCTTTTTTTTCTGAGCATACCAGCCAAACACCTCCTGTGCCTGGAGCACAGCTCACCTCAGATGTAGTATACAACTGAATATGCTGAGTATTCCTTCTAAGTAGGTCCTCAGTAACTGAGTTAGGTATTCAGAGGATGAGGAAAACACAACCAAAAGGATTGCATTGAAGTTCAATTTTGAAACCTTTTATTTTCAGCAAGATAAAGACCTTTAATTTTTGCCAGAAAAAAAAAAAAAAGTTATTTTACAGAAACAGTTTCCTCTGCATTAATGAGATGTACAGGTAATGAAAAGACTGATGGAAAGAAAAGCAAATGAATTAAGCCAAACGTGAAAAAATGATGGGTCTTTAGGTTCCCTCAGTGAATAGATGAAAATATTTCTCTTTTTTGATTAATGGAAGTTCTTTCATTGACCATAATGACAGGTAGATGAAATCTCATGAGGTATAATGCCTCATTTCTGTGCAAAGTTCATTCTCATTTACTTTAATAGTGACTTATATTAGAAAGCAAAATTTCTTACAAAGTTTTCTTAGGAATCTCCTCACACCCCATCCCTGTCATTTTTTAATGAAGCTTTTCAAATCTCCMTTTTCTGACTTTCTTGGACTGAACTGTCTCTCTGCTTCCAGTGATAAATTTCATTTTGCTACAATGATTTAAGGAAAAAGCATCCAGGCTGCAAAAGGTATAAATTCATGGATATAATAAGTCACCCACAGTGGTGCTGCTTTATTCTCCCACTTCCTCCAGACCTTTCTAGATGTCTTGGCCACAAGCTAAGCATTGTCTCTAATGCATGGAGAATTAGTCTTGTGAACCAACATCTTTTAAGTGAACCACTTGCCTTTTAGAGTGWTTCAAGTGTCCTTTTGAAGCCAGAATGTGCTCATTGTTTAAGGCCTTAGGGCACTGTAACTTCTGCCTTACTAATATAGGCAGAACCTTGAAGTGGGCTGCAGCCTGACAAGAGCATCAGCCTTTTGTTGAGTTTTTTTTTTTTTAATTTATTCAATATTTTCTTTATTTCTATAATCTTAATGTCAGCACTCACTCAGTCAGCTCAATTCTTATATCAYACTTGGGCAAAAATAACTCATGCAGCACTAAAGATAAAAGTTGTTGTAAATAATCCGAATTTTGAAATGGAATCGTGTAGGAAACAGGAGAGGAATGGGATGGGATGGCCTGGTCTTTGTCTTTCTTGATTCCTTATCCTGCAACAGAAGAGGAAAGAGTTATGTTTGAAATGGTATTCAGCAGCTCTACCAGCTTTTGTGCCTACACATGAGCTCATCTCATCTCACAGAAGCACAGAAAGGATCCACAAAAAGGCTGGAAGGGACCACAGTGGGGTGATCTGATCCAATGTTCCAGCTCAAGCAGGATCACCCTGGAGCTCATGGCACAGGATTGTGTCCAGGCGGTTCTGGAATATCTCCAGCTTGGGAGAATCCACAYCCTCTCYRGGCAATCTGTTCCAWCACTYGGTCACYCTCACATTACRGAAGTTCTTCTGTGGGTMTTTGYCAGGATCTACACAACAGGAACATTTTCTGCTGCTCTAGTTTACACTTTTTGATTTTAGATCAACATTAGCCTGAAGAAAGTATGTCAGCAAACACAGGAATGATTGTGTTCGTGTGCATGCAGGATTTTGGAGATGTGCATGTGTGTATGCACTGGATCRAAGTTTGCCACTGAAGTTGTTCACAGGGAGAGCAGAGGGACCTCAGCCCTCTGGGATAGAGAAACGGATCAGTGTCCTCATCTTTGGTTCTTCACAAAGAGCCCAGTCATTGTGTGGCCTTGGATGAATCATTGAGGTCAGATTTTACTCCAACAATTCTCCAGCTGGAGGAATTAAAAAAAAAGGAATAAAAGTAAACACTTAAGAAGGTCAAAGTGATCAGGGAGTGACTTGAAAGACCAGTGCCCCTGTGAAAGGGAGCAGAGTCTGATGGCATCATTGGCTTTGTATCTGGGAAAACAGCCAGCAYCTTCTCCCTCCTGCTCCTGCTGCATGTAATGGACACATACTTCTGAGACAACCTTTATCCTGGACACAGTTAAATCAAGGTTAARTTTTAATAAAAATAATTTACTTTGATCTGGGCGACTATGACACACAGGATATGCACAAAGTCATTCCMTCTCCAAAGTTTTATTAATTTTAAAATGTTGACGTATTTAAACCACAGTTGAGTAAAAAATCTGTCACAAATAACAGAAGTCTAACTCCTGAAAGAGTAAAATATAAGTATTATTTATCTTGCAGTTGCAGCAAGAAACATGATTGCGTTCAAGGCATCACTACATGAGGATGCGAGGAAAGAGGATGCAACCTGGGTTTCAGAGATGAAGGAGGAAGACAACTGGGAATAAGATAGCTGAAGTATTCGTGAAGTTTCTTGAGGTCAATAAAAGTAACAATCACCAATTTCCACACAAAGGTCTTCTGGGGAAGATGTGCTCTTTCAGCACTGACCACTGACTCCAGGCAGATTCTTGATCTGAAACAGAAATCAGCCATAAGAAAAAAACAAAAATGTGAAGCAATGTTCTAATGAGCTGGAGATGACCAGTTTACCCTGTTTTTAACAGGCACATGTGTGCAAGCCTCTGAGTCAGCTGGCAGCACAGGCATGTGAGCCAGGAGCTTGGGAATGAGATGAATGATGCTGCTCTGTGAGCTGGGCTCTGTAGCTGGGGGCTATCCCAGCCCTTCTGCTCTGTGGGCTGGCACAGATGGGATGGTGTTTAGCTCACCAGTGAATTACACATCCTGTTAAATGAGCTGTGGAAAATCCCTGCTTGTCTGGAAGGGCATTGAAATCAACAGGAAATATGCACCAAAAATCCTTGATAAGGATACTGGCTTGAAGCATTTTAATCTGAATACCACTGGTCCCCCAACCCTTGCCTGATGAYCTTTAACACTAACAGCAGCCAGAATCATGATTCCTGTGAGATAATACACTCTGCACTGAAAGAAATAACAGTGGGAAGGAAAAGTTCCCAGGAATCTGCCCCAGCTGGCTCAAGTCTGTGTCTCACACACACACAACAGCTTTGTCCTGAGCACCTTTGCCAGGTATGGGTGTGCTGTGCAGCATAAATACATACATATGGACAAATGACACCAGGCCAGGAACATCCTCTGATGCTGCATTTTGATATTTCTTGTGAGCTCAGGGTGATCCCTGGGGTGGTTTTGTCCCATGATAAGTGATATTGGCTCAAATCCCAGTGCAAGTGGGTGTCTATTGSGGTTGGAAACTGATCCCAGGAATCATTGTTGGTKCAGGGACCTTGCCCTGAAGGTGAAAGAAGTCCAGCTTTTGGACTGAGCTGGGGTCAGTCTGTGTTAGCTCATCCTGGTACCAGAAATACCTAATTTTACTAATACAGATGTAACTTAGACAGCACTATTACTCCAGATTCAATTTGTTCTGTCATTGTGACTCTAGGGCCAGACCAAGCAGATAATCAGAGCCACAAACACATTATCATAGAAAGATCTGTATTAACTACAGATGAATAATATCCWCCTATGCCTATGCAATCCTCCTTTGAGTCGAGATTCACACACTGAAGGAAAGTCTGCCTTTGTATTTGCTCCTCAGGTCCATATTAGCCTTTACTCTGTTATGCTTCTACAGAGGAGAAACGTTACAAAAAAATGTCCTAAGAATGGAGCTGAACAAAAGGTCCTTTGTTTCTGTAGGTATGGATTAGTCTCTGCAAAAAGCARAGAGATGAAAGCTGTTGCAAGTGTTAAGAGGATTTTTCAGGTAATACTTTAGAGATGGATGTTCGTATGCCTTGTGAAATGGAATTTAGTGTTAAGAATAAGAAGCTTCAAAAACTGAATTTTTCATTTATCCATAGATATTCTATTGAATAGGTTTCCCATATRGCTTCATCAGAGTTTCAGTCCTGAAGGGGGTTAAAAGTCCATCCACACTTTTCATACCATTCTTTTAAAAAGAAATAGATAAAACGCTTTGCACATCTTTGTTTCCATAGTATATTTGCAGAACATTTTTCCTCTCTAAATGTTTTAGTTGGTTCATGAAAAGATATTTTCAGAAAATGAAAGCAGTCCCAACCCAATTTTTCAGATATATAGTGAAAGACAGTTGTGGGTAAAAATAAAAAGCAAAATAATAATTTCAAAAAAATTTAACTCCCCCAAGGAGAGATTAATGTTTACCAGTGGGCTCCAGGTGGACAAGTTGTGGGGTTGCACAGTTTATTTGTCATTTGGTCTCAGTACTGAGCTTCTCTTCCTATTCTTCWATGTCCTGAAGATCTCTGATCCTCATTTGGTATTCTCTGCAGCTCTCAAGAGAAGCTGCCTGTAACTCCTGAGTTCTGACCTCAGYATCAGGTCTTAACAGCTTGTTTTGTGACAGAAAATCACCAGTGCTGCTTGTGCCACAAGCCTGAAATGTGGCCTTGTGACTCGGCATTTCCAGGGGCTCAGAAAGGACCCAGACTGGGCATTGTAATCYAAGATTTAAGAGATTAAAGAAGTTTGAGGCAAGCAGGGTACTGTTCACACCCAGAGCTCCTCACAAGCCTTGCAAATGCATCCTCAGACAGAGGGCCTCAGGGCACACTGCTGAGGTTTATCCCCACACCATTTTTTGCAAATCCTTTCTATTACATGTGGGGTTTCATCCCTAATCCTGCTCTTTTGTCACCTGCCCAGGCCCTCTGGGATCTGGCAGGAATTCTGTGTGAGCCCTGTTGTTGAGGGAAAAGGACATTCCCCACCCATGATGGGGAACCCTAAGGCATCACCCTGTCCCCAGCCAGACCCCTCCGTGCCACCCAACCCCAGGGTGCTCCAGGGTGGCTCAAAGAGCTGAGGGCAGGGCTGCAGACACTCAGGCTGGTTCAGTCCCCAAGCCTCTGTGCCCCACTGAGACCAACTTAAGGATATTCCTTACTCACAAGGGAGTGATTCAAGTTCTTGCATGGGAAACCCATATTAATGGAAACCCCATAAATACTCTAACTAGATCATTTGTTTGTTAACTCTCACTCTGTAATGCACTTAGCCCTGAGAAGAAAAAAGAAGTTACTACAGCACAAAAAATGTCAGCTCCATCAACACTGATGCATAATAGCCCTTGCTTTTATTCAGCTGGCAGAGACTTATCTCATCTGAGCAAAAAGGCTGGGATCTGATTCTGCAGAAAAGAAGCATCTGTAAGGTTGTCTGCAGCAGGTGAGGTCATTACTGAACAAGAAAAGAGCCTTCACAGAGATTCCTCAGATACCACAGGAGCCCATCAGGCCTTTCCTATCTGCCCTTTGCAGGATGTACAGGTAGGTTCTGATCATGACCAAATAACACTTTAAAAGACTTTTGCCCCTTCCTAGGCACTTCTGTCACCCACACGTGGAATTCACATGCTTTGTTTTCAGTAATGGAGAAGCATTTTTCTCCAGTTGCTTACAGGAACATTTCAAGAAGGTGAAAAGGAGTATTTATAATTTTATTTCTTGCAGRTAGGGACCCTAGGCTAACTTGCAAATCTTTAGCTGTTTTGATTTATGAGAAAAAATTTCCAGCTTACTGCACCATATATCATAATAACACATGTCTTTGATAGCTKCATTCAGACAGCAGGTGACTTCAACAGCACAGGAAGGATGTGGTGTATTTGCAACAGCRATGAATAATGTGCGAATAATAATTTAGTCAATAGAGTGGTTGGAAACTCAGCTTTGCTCTTTCTTATAACTGATATTCTTCTTGGATGTAAGCTCATAAAAAAGATTGAATTAGTCCAAACCTTACTGCAATGTGATCATGCACGAGTTGAAATTAGATGAATTAGCTTCCCTTTGTTTTAGATGGTTATCTCTCAAAATGAGTATGCAAGGGGTATTAGTGTATTCTGAACCAAAAGACATGGTTCTGTAAATGTTTATTTAAAGAGACAATTCCAGGTCAATTCCTTAAGCATTTGCATGAATTAAAAGCATGATCCTATTGTAACATCACAGTTAAAAGGTTTCTTTTTTTTTTTAATGGATTTTCAAAATAACAACATCTTTCATAATGATTTCAGCCTAAAAAAGAAAGCTTTTACACAAGAAGAAAGTTTCCATTGTCCTTGGTATCAAGGAAGGAGGATATAATCTCACCAGTCCAGCAATTTGGTTACATTTTATCTGGGTTTGGCAAAGAAAAAATGTCTTTTTCCTCTCCCTCAGTTAACAAATATATTTCTATTCATAGCACTCTGCAAGACTCCTTGAAATCTGTTCAAGTACCATCAAAACTTTTTTTTTGGTTATTTCTTCTGTACATAATATTGCAGAAGAGAAAAATTACAGCATTTTCTGTGCATGAGAAGTAACAGAAACCTTTTCAGCAGGAAAAGCAAAAGGAACTGTCTTTTGAATAGACCCTTCATTCCTTTCCAGTAGTTCATTCATTTCTCCTATCTTTGTAATTTTATACTGTCAATCCTTATAATCTTTCAGCTTGCAAGAATAAAGGCAGGAACATCAATTTTTTTGGATGAGCTTTTGAAATTGTGTTAGAATAGCTTCTTCCTGYATCTCTAGAGCTAGTTTTCTTTCCCTCATGCAAGTTTTAATTTGCAGTTTCTGATATGCCTCTGTGTTYATTCACAAAGATCTGAACATTCCATCTGTAACTGGGAGTTTGAATAAACTATACTGAACTTTCAAGTTAAACTAAGTTTATTCCTGAAGTTATAATGCAATTAGTTATTAATTCAGCAAGGTGCTTAAGCACCTTTTAATTCCTTTGAAGTCAATTAGACTATTCCCAAGCTTAGAACTATGCCTGCATTTGAAAGTTTCTCATTGAACAAAATGTTATTGATTTAATTTTAAAAGTTAGAACCACAAATTAAATGTAAGAAACTTTTACCAGGGTTCACAGAGATCAAAAGAATGATTAAATCATTGTATGAGTTGAGGTAAACYGTAGAAACTCAGCTATAACTTAAATAAAGAGGTGGCTGTATGAAAAATTTTCCAATGTCRTCGCTGATTATTGTCTGTGAACCAGATGTTGCACTACAAAAGTTTTGCAAGTTATTTGACAGAATCCTTCCAGGAAATAAAATTATAGTCTAGGCACTCTGAAACATAGAGATGAACAAACTCACATTGCTCTAAATGTCATAAAAATTAGGGTGCAACTGCTGTAACTATCGACTTTGGAGCTTTCTTGCAGATGGAAAAGGCTCACACAGAGAGAAGGCAAATCTAAAATCAATCAATCTACTACTAAAATAATCCTAAAAAATATCAAAGGGGAAAGTGGGGTTAAGGGGGSRAAGAAAGGAATAAGAAAARGAAARGGTAAGGAGAAAAAGGAAAAAGGTRRAACCTTCCTGTTGGAAGTTCAGAGTAGACCCCAGTGTTAAACTGAGACCTGGCCTTGGCCGACAGTTAATGGATAAAAGTTAAACAACATTTAAACAACACTTAATCRATAGCTTAAGTTAAAAATTTAGTGAATGATTCATGCAGATTTCACCGTGCCACAAAAGTCACATTCTTACAGGCCTATCCTACAAATCTGAAGTGCTTTAGAATCCAGGAGAGCAACACCCATTTGCTGTGGCATATTCACTCTCAGGCACGCAGACCAAAAGAGTATCTGCAAGGTATCTGTGAAAAATGCCCTTCAAATTCAGTGACATTCCCATGCTCCATGACTTTGAATCTTCCAAATGGACAGAGGGCTGAGTCTAGAGGAGTGTGGGGATCAGCCCAGGATCTGTTGTTGCTGTTTGCCAGTCCTYTAAGTACAGCAAACTTTAGAGTTCRCTGGCTCTGAGCTGCCCCACTCAAATCTGGTCTGGTCCCTTCTTGCTGCAGTTCAGGAGAGCTCAAAGGGTCTCACTTTGGGCTGTTTTTTACAGGGTTTTCATCAGACCTGGCTTTAGTCATAGCAATCTTCCATCTGGCCACAATTTGGGTCGGTGACTTTCTTTCTTTGAAGGTTCAATAATAAAAATGTTATTGCACTTGGGTTGCTATTCAGGCAAAAAAAAAAAAAAAAAAGTTTCCAAGGCTGTTCATCAAAAACCAGGAGCTCATTTAGACAGGACCCATTCCTGGGAGCAGTTTCTGATAAGCTCAAGAGGAGCTAAGCTCAGGTGCAGTTCATCAAGGCTGAGGGCTAAAGAGCATATTTTAGATCATAGTGCAGCCTGGGGGGCTGGGGGAATGCACCAGTACAAGAAGTCATGCATGGAACTGGGAATAGGATAAAAAAAATGGAAATGTAATATGAAATAGCACACACTGCAGCAGGAAGTCATTGATGTGAGTTATTAATGAATTCTCTACTGAATCGTGCACAAACCAGACTCTTTCTGAGATCAACCAGAAAAAAAAAAAAAAAAAAAAAAATGTGGCCAGGTCAGATCCCAGACCCTCTCAGAGTTATTCACATAGGTAACCATAGCACAGGGAGACTCTGGAGGAACTTCAGCCAGGTTGTTCTAAATGTCTGCACCTCCTTCCCTGTACAGTTCTAGCCTGCTTTCCAATTCTGATCAAAGTCCCTGACCATTAGCAAAGCATTAATGTTAACAAGGAAGAATAAAATCCACATACACATAATTCATATGTGGTAATTGTATCATGTGAATTTTAAATACAATAGTTGATTAGATGGATGCCCAGAAGTTGGTGTCTCATGGGGWCACCCAAGAGGTAGAGATTTGAAACAAGTGTTGATAAATCTGATACAGTTTGGGGTATCAAAGCTGAGACTCATCAGCAATGTGCACTCACAGCAGGTTCCTWGATGGAAACAGCAGCTCACAAGGAAACAAGTGGCGTGAGGTCAGAGGGAGGAAGAAGAGGATGCCCCAAAACCCTGGCAGGTGAGCAGCAGAGGCTTTTGCAGGAGAATGGTGCATGAAACCAAAGCAGTGAGCTTTCTGTACCTGAACAAATGTTCATGGAAGAGAGGATGACAGACATCCTGCAAAGACAGAGAAGCAGGCTGGTGTTAGACTTGCTGGCAGGAATTCCCTGTGCCATCAAAGGGCTAAACCAGAGCGCACAGAACTCCCGTGGTAATGCAGGAAGGAGAACAGGAAGTATTTCCACACAGTATTTCAGGCTACAYAAAATAAACCAAGCACTTGTTTCTGATAATGACCTGAGTTTGCCACCATGTTCAGTGTATCAACAAAGTAATTAATCAGTTGGAGAGTCCTTGACACACACACAAACACACACATACACACACACACATGGTAGAAAGTGACATCAGGAAAGAGATTTTTAGATTGTGCAATACACAGTACAAGGGTCTGGCTAAATTCAGGTAATGATGATTGTGGGATTATAACCTTCTGCCTCAGACTTTGGGAGATTCTTGATACGTGCTGGGCTGTCTGCTACTACAGACATTAACCCAGTGGTCAATCATATGTCAAATGGAGCTGTGCAGATGGGCAAGGTAGAGACAGTGAGACTGCAGGAGGAGGTGGGACCCTCCTGAAGCTCTTATGTGGGCGACCATACCCTGGAGGGCTGGAGAGAGGAGTCAGGAGATGTGCAGGATTGCTGAAACAGGTGTGGCTTACTGGAATGTTGAYATTTTTCACCTGACAGCACAGGGCATTGACAGAGAATGACCTGCGAAGTAAAACCACCTAATTCCCCAATCTACCTTCTGCAATTTTCAATTTATCACAGTGCTCTCTCACCTGACTATTTTGTAACCTCACCAGTAAAATTTACCTCATCTTTGATGCAGAGGAAAAATGTCTTTTACTGTGGGTTTTTATGATGATTATGAACCTGAACCAGGGAGAGTAGAGGATTGCTCAAAAAGCCACTGGATTAGGGGCAGAATGGCATAATGAAGATGTGAGTATTTCCCATCTACATAAACATTGATGCTGCACAAGCTGATGGAGATCAGGAGGTGAATAACTGTGTATGTACATACTTCATGAAACAGTGAAGTATTTGGCAACCTGGGTTCTGACAGTCAGCATAGTGTAAATATTTGTACTCTTGAACTGGGTGGTTCAAGATTCTTCATCACTGCTGAGAGTGACAAAGAGAAAGCACACTCCCAGAGAATTTTGGGATCACTCCAGCCTGTATKTTGTCTGGCTGTTCACAGGGCTGAGCCAGCAGAGTTAATCCTGGAGGGTCACAGAAAGGTTTATCAGAGCAGAAGGGAAGCACAAGACAGAATAGAGCCTTGTCTTGACAGAAATATCTGGGAAGTCATCCAGAAGTTTAGTGCAGACAATGCTAACCAGATCTCCCAGAGGAGAAAGGGACATTCATGGATGGAGCAATAAGAACTCCTGGCAGCCCCAACAGGAATGTCCCTGGAAATTCACAGGCCAAAGCACAGCAACATCTCTCTTACCCTCCTCTAACCTCCTCCTCTCYCATCCTACAGTGCTTGCTCTTTCTCATTGCTCTCACTCAGTTTCAGAGGCATTTCCACCCTAAATGAAAAGGAAAGGATTGATTGATATGATRCAGGAATTTACACCATATTAGCTGMCATTAYTAATGTCCTTCCTTCCATATGGTGAATCTCAGCCAGAGCACAAAACAACGAGACCTTGGATCTCCTGTCAGTCACATGGGAGGGCAGGACTGAGAAACAAACCTCTGTCATTTGCACCTTGCCATGTGTTCACCACRCTCCTGACTGCCAGGATTTCTCAGCAAAAGCAGTCAGTTTGTAGGCTGCGCTCAAAAAAACTAACTTATGTTTCCTCCACCCTTTGTATATTCATAATCAAGTATTTATTTCCTTWTATTCCTTTTTGTTCTAGCATTAAATGATTTTTAAAATATTACCATTCTGGGAGCCAATAACCAAATCTGCTGCCAAAAGAAGATGACATCTAGATTAACTCCTGCAGATGTATTGTTTATGGGGAGGAGATATTTTCAGATGAAAATTACTTGCGAAAGGTTATGAGAAGCTTCTTGGGTATTTTTATGGTCTTTTTTTTTTTCCTTTTCTTTGACAACATATGAACAGTTGCTTCAGAAAATAGAGGTAAGAGCAAGTACAAAGGCATTAAACCCCATAAAGGAAAATGTCATCTTAACCTGCTTCCTACTGAAGTCCCTTTMTTCATTGTTTTGCCCTTCATCTTGTTCTTCTAAATATTAAAAAGCTTTTGGACCTTTCATTCAGCTGCCCGGGCCTCTTCTCAAAGCTTCTAAGTGATCTTACTTTTATATTTAAGTTTCATATTTCTTAAACTCTCCTGGTCTCATCTTTGACCCCAAAGCTTGTCCTCAAATGGTGCATAACATCTACCCTGGTTAAGACAAGGACTGCTAGAGTGGTTTGGCCATAGGGGCACCACAGAGCAGTTGGCCCTGGCTCTCCTCTGGGTCCTGTATTATCTCATTAGATTTTACTGAAACTTCATTTGGAGGCCTCTGGAGTTCAAACATCTGTTCTGAATCCAATCACAACAGTGTTTTTGTGAAGTCATGACAGGTGCTATGAGCTCTGAGATGTGGCATGAGAACTCACATTTCTAAAAAATGTAAAACTGTTTGGAATAATGTTGGATGCAGAACAGAGGGACCCAAATCTGATCAAAATCCTACCAGGAATCAAGATTCAATTAGTCCCAGAACTGCACTAGAGTTGTTTTCAGGAGGAACTGGTCAGAAAATGAATTTGCATTTCTCATCCAGACACAATCTCCACTGTATTTCTTGCAGGCTGCTGTCTTTCCCTACTCACAAAGGGGCAGAGTGGGAGAAAATCTAATTTCAAAACTCAGGGTCAGTTTTAAGGGCAGTGGACATCCAGGAAGGAGAGATTGACTCCCAGGGCTGTGCCTGTAGAGCACAGCTCTCTGTACAACTGTCTGGACTAGTCCTAACCATGGAAACAGGAGCGTTGTGGAGGTTCAGGTCCTGTGGGATGAACCATGCAGTTGGCATGCAGGTGATCAGCTATGGCCTCTGTCCATCGAGGCAGCTTTGTYTTGACAACAGGAAGTCTTGATTTTGCTGGCAGGAATCAGATGTGAATGTAGACAGCTAGAAATCCCTGGCCAAAAAAAAAAAAAAATCAATTTTTGCAGGTAGATCTTTTTAGTATATGTCAGGCTTTCATGCCCTGCCTCCCACGTACACCATTTAGTCAGTAGGATTTTTTTATGCTTGCCTAGAGTCAGGTAAAATGAAAGACCCTATAGCCTCATTAGCACTACATTAATAAGCATGATTAAAGTGCATAATTAACTCAATTTACCTCACCTTAATGGAGTTCCTGAAGGTCCTCAAATAGCACTATTGAGGCTGGGGAAGAGGGGTGAGGACTTTTCCTGCTGTTGCTTTGTGCCAGCTGGATGGCAGCCAGCTCTGATCCACAGCAGCCTGATGGAGTCAGACAGACCCTGGGGAAGCCTTCCCATGTCCTGTCACCCTCCAGCACAGCAGGAGAAGTGTGRCTCTGTCTGCAGTGGGCTGGGCAGATGCACAGCTCTCCAAAAAAGAGATTATCAGTTGGTGCCAGGCTGAGGAAACGGCTGTGCTGGTAAATTGGAAGGCAAAATTGAGGGAGAAAAGGTATTCCCGTTAAGCAAGTGCAGTATGTCCTCAGAGTGGGACTGAAGCCATGGAATTGAGTTACCACGCTCCCTGAGATGTTTTCAGAGATATTTGCACCTCTCAGAAAGGCCATGACAGCCCTTCCCTGGGATATGAGTCACGCATACCCCTCTAAAGTGATGTGTTCTGCAGTACTCTCTCTCATGATCCAGTGGCTTATATACATCCAGAAAGAATAAACTTGAAAAGTTGGTCCACAWTTTTTTGTCTTTGCAGCACATTCTTTTCTGTGACTTTTAAGGACTTGATAGGCAATCCTTCCCACCTCTTGCAGGGCCTTTAGGAATCTCCCATGCTGGGATTCACTTTCCTTGGTGCTAGGAGTGCTGCRCATTTTCTGAGCCTCTCCTGGTTCCTTGGATGTGCTCTGTCTTTTCTAAACTTTCTGAGGAACTGAAAAATCATTACACTAAACTAAAAAAGAGGACAATGCATGTTTAAAGGACCAGAGATACAATACAGCAGAATTGATGAGGTGCCAAGCTACTTCTGTTATAACCCCTTGGAATGTGCAGAGCTGCTAACCCTGCCCAAATAAGGGAAGGTCATTCACTGACCTCTGAAACTGAAGCCCTTGGGAAATGTCCACTCGGACTTGGAGCACCTGACAGGAGCTCCTGCGCAGAGAAAGGTTCCTGACCTGGATGAGTCCAGACCATTCCTGACAGGCAGGAAATTCACCCTTACAGCTTTGAGACCAACACTTGTATTTTTGAGCCATCCATCCATGCCTCAGCTGTAAAGTTAAGGCTTTTTTTTCTGAGAGAGTTGACTTATAAAAGAGGATTCAAGGCTRGACAACTCCTGGAGTTGGGGCTCCCTGTTGTTTACCCAGATTCTGGCATTTCTCAGACAGAAAAGACAACTCCTGTGTTGGGCAGCAAGGAGCTCCCATCGCTTGAAGTCTGACATTTTGAATTAATTTGGAAACAGTTTCATTCCTGTTCTTCCAACAGGTTCAAACTAGRTTTTATTTAAGAGTAAAATGTATTAATGCCAGCTCTTTGATGATGTATATATTGTCTTCTCTTTAAATATGATGCAATTGAAAGYTAAAAGATCAATACAGTAGAAGTTAAGTTGTCATGGTCTGTGCAATCATTATATGTAAGTGTTGTCATTATGTAGAACTGCAGTCATTATCTGTAATTACTAAGAAAGTTATGAAACTAAGGAAGAGGTCTATCTTACAGAAATAAAAATGTTTTTCTTGGAGATTGCTATTGACAGACAGCCTTCTCAGACCTGTGACTAGACCATGCTCCTTTCCTCTCATTTCTCCAACAAGTTATTTCTCAGAAAGCCAAAATKTAAATTATGAACACTCTTCTTTAATTAAAGGCATTTAACAATGTTAGTGGGGAAAAAAAACAGCATTTACATGCAAAATCAAAATCAACTTATGGATTCCGTCCTTCTTGCTGCCTCGGCCCTTCAGGTGTAATGAAGATGCCATTTTCTGTTCTCTGTGTTCCTATTCTTAGCACAATAAAAATGAAATTACAGTTATTTGCCACTGTTTTGTTAAAATGTCAACCTGTGTTGCAAAAAAATATTATGTCAGTCCAGTCCAGTTGCTCACCAGCATGTGAGCTTTCTTCTTGCCTCTGCTTCTTTGTAAAGCCACAGCAAGACTGATAGGGAGTGCCAGACTCACTCCAATTAAAAATAATACAGCCATGGGCAGCACRTTTAAATAGAAATCATGGACAAAATACTTTAGGTGGAAGTGAAACCACCAGCACCCAAACACAGCCATGGAACCAGCAGTGCAAGAGCAACTGAAGCCAATGGGAATCTCTTCAGCTCAAAATGAACTTCATATGTTGAGATTTATTCCCACCCTGGGTTCTGCTGAGGATGTTTTCGCTCCCCACACTGTGGTGGGGAAAATCTGCCTTGGAGGGGACAGCAAAACAACGCCTAAGCCTTCTTCTCCACATGAAGCCTCTTAATAAGGCAGAGGATATCAAATATGTGGTTCAAGCTGTCTCCAAAGAAGCCACTCTTTGTTTTTGTTCTAAGGAACCCCAGATGTARCTCCCAGAGCTGCCTCTGGCACAATTCAAATTTAAGGATGCTGAAACACACACCAGTGCAAAACCTGASACATAAATGGCCTAAGGTTGTGCTCTCCTCATGCTTCAATGTGAGTCAGATGTGAAAATCACACAGAATGTGAAGAGCCCTTAACTTCTTTTAAGTAGGTTTTAAAGTAATGTATCTCAAGTGCCAGTAACTCCTTCAACCTTGACTCATTTGTGAAGATGCTGTATAGAATCACAGAATMATAGAATTGTGAGGCTGGAAAGGCCTCTAAGATCATTGAGTCCAGGATTAAGAGCCCAATGTGAATAGCATGAGCCCAAAATTAACACATTTCACTGCTGAGATGCTTTTCCTCTAAAGGCTGTCAGAGGCTCAGTTATGTGCTTGGTGCCTGCTTGCGTGACACAGGCTGTCATTATTCACTTGGACTTGGTGTCAGCACTGGGGCTCCAGACAGCAWGTGCTAATTGGTGTGAACAAAAATTAAGGTTTCTGACTCTTTATGAACAGCAGACAAAGGGCTTTGCAGTGGCACATCAGACAGACAGCCYAGAACAGAGCTCTCTGTTATGAATTTTATATAATTAGAAATGTTTTCAGCTCGGGGATTTTGGGGAGGAAATGGCAGACTCAGAAGTTTAGAATGAAACCTTTATATTTGCTCACTGTTGCAGATGGCTCTGTTCTCTGSTGAGGAGGGTCTTCCAAAGGACACTGGGAGATGTGGGATCCCAGCTTCTCACAGAACCAATCACTGCATGTTTATGAAGCTTGTGCCTGTTCCTAACCCTTCTCCTTGTTACATGGCTATGATCAGTGGTTTTTACTGTATTTTATTGTGCTTGTGCTACAGAGCACCCATTCCTGCTGGATCTTTTCAGACGATGCTTTGATGGAGAGCAGTATATTTGAGGATGTGGTATATTCTCCACCAGTCCAGCAGCTGGTACAGGAAGATTCACATCTTATTAATCACACATTTATTTTTTTGTCAGAAAAAAAGCATTAACAAACTTAAGCCATCATTTTGTGAAGAGAAACAGTTTGTAACTTTTCACATGGCACTAATGCATGAACCTTGTTATTTCTTTTCTCTTCCAGGCTACTGTTGCCAGGACAYTTACACCTTGATGTGAAAATCAATTGATGTATTTAGCTAGCATTTACTTTTGTTCCAGCAGTAGCTGTGGGGAAAAAAAGATAAAGTACCAAAAGTAGACATTTTTATAAATTAACAGCTTGGAGCAATTTGTGTCTGAGTATTTAAAAGAACAAAGAAGATCCCACCTAGTAATTCCTAGAAAGCAAGAGGAGGCTCACCCACACCTGCAAGGGGCTGGATTGTGATCTCACTGACATGAAGACATGTCAGGGATCTCCTCAGGTATCACTGGTCATCAGCAGCAGTGGTCATCAACACTGACCTTCCCTCCTGTGTGTCAGAGCTTGCTCTGAGCATCCACTTTAGCATCAAAAAGATGCTCTCCACCTATAAAGTGCTACAGCTATGAGAAAGAATTAAAAGTGAACGTGCATTTCTCACATATAGAGAAATACAAAGCAAGAAAAAGCAGTTATTCCTCCTCTGACTTGCTCAGAGTGCAAAGATATGCAATCTCTTTACAAAAAGAAAATATTATGAGAGGGCCTTGCAGTGCTTACAAGAGATTTACAAATTAGTTGAGCTGCCATTTACCAGCCAGGTAAAGGTAAACCTGGGATTAGTCAGTACAGGAGAAAGAGAAAGGAGGGCAGTGGAGCTGTCTGGGGCCTGAAAGAAAACAATATCTCACCTCTYGAGGTGATTAATGTGTGAAATAGGCAGTGGAGGAAATTGAGCAATGAGCACAATGGTAAAGGAAATCAAAGTAGATTCACATTGTTTTAGGAGACAAAAATGGACCATATAAGAAGAATCTGTCTGCTGATTTGCAGTGAATTTACTGAGCAACAGATGGTGTCTTCTCCTGTCCTGGTAAAGATCTGATCTCATTTGGTTTACAGAGCTGATGATGTTTTCTTTTTCAAGACAGGAATTAGTCAAAATGTAGACAGTAAATTATATCCTGTTGGAGGAACAACTGAYAGAGGATATTAGGGCAAATGAATTCTTAATGAGTTACAGAGATCCCACACCAAATCCCTCTTCTTAACTTCAGGACAGTCCTTTCAAAAGTGTCCTGACACCACCAAACCATTTTCTAGTGAACCCTTTAACTTAAATCTCTAWCTCATTTTTTGGTTGTTGTAACCCTACCAGAACTTCTTTAACAGCTGTGCCTCCTCATAACCTTCATTTGATTTTTCCCTCTGCCATGCACACATATATGGGTACATACCACACTAAACTAAGTTTGTTACCACCTTTCTTTTTTCACTTTTTGAGTCTGAGTGAAATCCCTTCACCTCTGTACTGTGGATGTACTTAATTAAAAGTATCTATCTGCATTAAGCCAAATGGCCAGAGTGGCCCTAGCTCTGTGGTTCATCAAGAGATGTTTTCCATTCCATTTTATTGCTTATTTCCATTTAGAATGAGATCCAAGTATTATTAAGTGACAGCATTAAACAAAAATGTTTCAACTATTGTGGGTTCTTTTTGTTTGTTTACACTGTATCTGTTATTGCAATTTTAGCACTAATTAGCCACTAATTTAGCTTGGTTTTAGGTGATTAAATTAATGGGATATTTTGGTTCAAACACTGCAGGAATAGAATTATTATTGTAGCTATAGATGTTTGATGATTTAATTGCAGGAAAAGTTCCCATGTTTCCAGACTTCATTTCAGCCCCATCCTTTCAATTTTTCTAATATACATATATCTATCTTTCTTAGAACAATATTAGCTCTTGGACAAAAGTTCTCCAGAGGTAAAGTTTGACACTTTGGTGGGATTGAACCCAGTCATTTTTGTGACTAAATGAGACAAGAAACAACAGATTTAAAATCTGATTTTAARTATTTATAAATTTTTGAGCAATCCCATAAGGGAATATCAGACAACCAGGAATTCTTAGTGTTCACCTACTTCTGTTCCCATTGTATCCAGGCACTTATCAAAAGCAATTTAGTGTTGATTTTCCTGACATTAAAACAAGGTCAAACTGAAAATTGCACCCCTTGTGAGAGTTCACCAGGCTAATCCTCTCTGATACAAAATGGCTGTGACAGATTTGAAATAATCGCATTTCTTCCATCTAAACTGCAAGTCACAGTCAATGTAGAATTCTTGGGTGGGATCACTGAGAACCAACTGCTTGAATCCTACTCTTGCACAGTCCAGCCTCTTTAGTTCTTGTTCTTTCAGAGCACCAGGCTGGCCCTGGTCCCACACTGCAAATTGAGGTGGGGCTGGTCCTGAGTCCTTTCAGTGATTTGCAGTGCAGACACCCACACCTCACCTACTGCCAAGATTTCCTCAGCAGGCAATGAAAACTGATTTACAGGAGATGTTCTAAATACTCTTCTCTTTTAACTTGGAATGAGTGATCCTGCCTTTAAATTGGCTGTATGGGAAGTTTTAGCTTAAATTGGATGCCCCGTTTGGGATGGTGAAGTAAAATGAKTCTCTGATAGAWATTAGCAAAYACTGACTTTTAAAGCTTTYCTTATAGTTTATAGAGAGCAGATGTTATTTGTTCTAGATCATCTTAGGATGATCTTCTCATATTTCTACATTTTTTAAATCTTGTTCTACTGTTTATCTAAGATTCTCAAACCTTGCCAGTACTTCCCTCAAACAGATCTTTCTCTTTTACCTCTTTGCTGTACTCCGTTCTTCAGATTTAGGCATTTGAGTTTGCTTGTTTGATTGACTGTTTTTGCTTTAGAAGCTGCCCATTTTTTTTTCAGAGAAGGTAACAATTGTTGTACCTTACCTACAAAAGCTTCTTTCTGAGACTGTGCTSTAGGCTGAGCACAGGTGTTTGACCTTTAATAGGCTCAAAAGTAAATCAAGAGTCCTATGTTCTCTAAGCAGCCAGCTCAGCTGGTGCTTCTGTCTTTCCCAAAAGAAACACCATCTTTTCCAAGGTTAAACATGTAATCAGAAAAACTATGAAGGGAATATAGATCTCACTTAAGCTAATTTCTTTCAGCCAGCTGGTGATAGCAGCCAGTCTTGATCACAGTCAGAAGCTCCTCGTGGCTGAGAGTAATCAAGGATTCCCTTACACAGGACTTCAGCAGATTAACAAATACAGCTGGATAAGCAAATACCACCGGCACCAAGTATTTGAAGAACCAGCAGTGAGTGCTACATTAGCAATACTTATCATAGGCTCAGAACACAGAGGAGAGAAGTCTAGAGATAAGTTTCTTTACTAGAATAAAGTCACTTTCTTTTGTCTGCAGTGCATTACTTTCCCCATTAGCACTTGGGGCATGGCACATGTAACTATGAGGTTTAACTCAGGATTTATTAACCACTTCCTTTTAAGATCTGAATTTGTAATGAAAACTGGATCAAGTTACAACATCTCATTTTAATATAAATACATATTAAAAATGAGCCTTTAAAACAGAAGGTGTCTTTTGGTAATGAGCTACAGTCATGAAACCATTTTTAAGTACCTTAACTGAGCAGCTTACACTCTAAGAATAATAGGTTGGCTCTCTTTGTGACATGTGTTGCTCCATCTGTGCAGGAAAAGGTGGTGGGGTCATCTGCACGTTAATTTACAGAACCAGTTATAGATCAAAATTTCCTCAACAAACATCTTTTTCCCAACAGTGCCTCCTCTCCAAATATTCTCATGTAACACTGTGTTGAAAGGTCAGCTTGGACTCTCCTCTGCCAGAATATCAAGCAGTCAGAGCTTGTGCTGCATCAATCCACCCCCAGCCTGAGCCCTGCCATGCTTGAGCCATTTATCCCATGAGCAGCCTCATTCCACACTCCTCAGGCATAGGAAGTGCCCTGCAAGAGTCAGAGTTTGCAAAAAATACCCCCAAATGTGGCAGGAGGTGGGAGGTTGGTGAGAGAGATAGGAGATTTGGGCAATAATTTCTTTACATTTTCCTGGCTGTGGCTGTCTTTATTTGATATAGTTAACCAATTCAGGAGCTGTGTTTTGCAGGCACAAATCTTGCACTCACACTTGAGTGTAAGCCTGGACCACGGGGCTCCATACCAGCTTATTCCTGTGTTTAAAACTCTTGTAGAGCCTCTGGCATGGGGAGGAGAGATTCCTGTGCAGGAGAGGTTAGCTCTCAGAATATTTCCATTCCCTGCTCTGCTGTAAAATTTGCTCTGTGACTTTACAAGCCACATTCCTGTCTTCCTGTGCTGAAACCAGGAGCTGGTTACCAAACCTGAAGGCTTGCCAAAAGTTAATTCAGCCCTTCTTTAGATGTTTGGGTGCAAAAAATATGAGAAATGCGAAGTCTATGAATGTGCCATCCATCACATTGTCCCCATGACTGGGACATTCACTTCTCCCCTGTTTGAGGAGCAMAGGCAGTGGTGTAAGAGCAGTGCTGCTCTGAACTACCATCCTTCAGATGCCAAGCTGTCACTGTGTGTGGCAATTCCAGAAGGTATGAAAAATGTTTAACAAGATTTTTAATGGCTGTTAAATCCAGAGTCCTGGATATATTCCAGCTCAGGTAATTGCATTCATCCTGCTCAAAGACAGTTTAACAGGAYAGATCATCCTTCACAGAGCCTCCAGTATGGAAAGAATGAAAGAAACACACAGTCCTGCTGGCAGGAAGGAGAGGAAGGCAAGACGCGGTGCTGCCAAAGCAGGGGAGCAAGAAAAGTAATCCGTTTTTGTCTTAGTGTGTGGTTCCTGAGAACAAGGAGGCTTTGGTAAGGAAAATAAACCTACTTTTGAAAAGGAAACCTACCTTAAAACAGGAGAACTGTTTACTGTGCTGATTTTATAAAAAGTGAATCAAATGGCAGATGTAAAGTCAAGGAGCTGTGCTAAACTCAGGCAYTAGTTGATGCCAATTTCCTTGTTTGTTCTTAAAGTGAAAAATGTAGTGTTTTGAAAGCCACCATTTCAAACATCAAACTCCAGCCTAGGAAGATTTAGGATGTTTTTTTAAGAAGTAAGGAATCAGGCTTGACAGAAGCTATCTTCTGTTTTTGAACTCGAAGGACATTTCTGGATTTTGCTTTCATAAAAGGAGATATCGTCTCACATTTCTGTTGGTGCCAGCCTTTTAAATTTGGTAAACATGATAGCCCTAAAGGGCCCTTTGCATAGCTATCAGCAGCTCTTTTCTTACAGCTGGTCTATCTTYCTGACATGATTTCATTTTCTTTTCTTACTGAGGAAATTAAGATGCACTCACAGATCTACAGCCCCAAATTAATCTGCACATGCAGATTGATTTCAGTAAATTGGATAACACAGACTTGCTCGAAATAGGGAGATATTGCTGATCCTTTAGGCAGTGCTGCAGATAACATCTGTTTTGTCAGAACTTTGAGGGGACAGAGGATATGAAACTTGGGGAGGGTTTTTTATGTTGCTGATTGTTTATCACTTATATAAATGGTTAATATTTTTTCCTTACTAGTAGTAAGCAGAGCAATCAGAGACAGAGTGTATACCACCAGTCAATCATCTCTTCCTATTTCAGTGATTCCAGAGTAAATTTGTTTCTGTCAGCTGTTATTGCTGCTGCTGATTGGCTTTGAGCTGTACCTTCATCTGAGATAACCATATTTTTATTCCCATTTGTGGTTTTTTTGTCTTATTTTACACTGTCCATCTGCTTTGCCCACAGTTTACAACCTGGGCTATTTCATGCAATTAACTATTTATTTTAGACTAYAATCTGCAGTCTTGATTTGATTTGGAATAGTAGACCTAATTGTGCTAGTAATGATAAATKATTCAAAGTAGCTAGGAGAAATGGAAGTTCAGCTCAACACTAATT
This sequence comes from Malurus melanocephalus, assembly GCF_030028575.1. Classification (NCBI taxonomy): domain Eukaryota; kingdom Metazoa; phylum Chordata; class Aves; order Passeriformes; family Maluridae; genus Malurus; species Malurus melanocephalus. The sequence goes on from NW_026623624.1 coordinate 212,894, forward strand.
TTCTCAGGTCAGTTTATCTMGTGCATGCTGGATATTTTTTGTTGTTCAAGTATCTGAGAGAAATTAAGAATCTCTGAGAAGTCTCTCTGAACTAAACAAGTGGTGGGGTTGCTGGAGTCTTGTAATAGCTCCTTCTCCAAATTGTCCCTCTGTCTCGTGACAATCTTGGAAATCTCCACACCTCACAACAAATATAATTTAGATAAAAAGGAGAGCTAGATGTGTTATGTTGCCTTCAATGGAAGGTGCTGTCTTATTTAATTAAACAAAAGATAGTCAGGCACGGCTGTCAGCCGCATGACCTGCTGAACACAAATTATTTTCAGATAACACAAACCGTCCTCACAACCTTTTCTTTTAGACTCTTTGCAAGTGTTCTTAATGCTATTGCTTACTATCTTCAAAGCAATGTTCTCTCTGGTGACTGAGCTGAAAATATTGTTTAAAAGTGATTATATTTTACCTTTATTTTTAATGTGGAAATGAATTTGGAAGCCAGGACTATAGTGCATGATTCAAGATTATTACATCAGTATCAGACATGAGTGTTGCTATTAAAAGATTGGGATGGGATGGGATGGGATGGGATGGGATGGGATGGGATGGGATGGGATGGGATGGGATGGGATGGGATGGGATGGGATGTGGGGAGAGCATGTTGTCTTTTAAAGCCTGAATAAAGAGTTTGAGGTGCAGAAAGCATTGTTTTAGAGGTAAGGCCTTAGTCACGTTTTTTATTCTATACCTAAACCAGTGTCCCATCCCAACCACTACATCCCAAACCCCTTCAAACCCTGCTGAGAAGGAGGAWAAAGTGTGACCAGCAGCCACAGGAGTTCTCATACTGTAATGGTAAATACCTAGACATGTTTTAATCTGGTGGCTCATTTTCATGTAGGTCACAAAAAAATTCATGTGTAGGAGTGAAATTAGCATTTCCTAGCAATTACTGTAGAAAAGGATTGAATTGCAAGGGTCCTTAAGAACAAGAGATGTTTTATGGATATCTTCTCTGTATTGTCAAACTGAGTTTATGAAAAAAATAAGCAACAAAAAAA
>NW_026623624.1:214099-216384 GCF_030028575.1 Malurus melanocephalus
TAATTTCCAAGTTGTAGAAGACAGGAGAATGTAACAAGGTTGAAAAGATGTTTCTGTCTAATTTTTGCCCATGAGTTGATGATGTTCTTTCTGCTCCATGGGTCAAATACCATTGCTTGGGAGAAATAATGATCCACTGTCTAATGCTCTGCMATCAAAAGTGTGAGCTTAATTATTCCTACTACTAAGACAAAATAAGAACTTCAGGCTTCTAGCACTCTCTCCTTGAATTTTCCTTTTGCTTTCTATCCTGGAGTTTTGGGCTTCTCCTTATGACAGCCTCTCCTAAATGCTGCTGTGGTGAAAGAATGCCATCAGCTACACACGACAGCTCTTCTCCTGCTGCCTCCTAGCTCAGGAATCACCTGAGGCAAGCAGTAATAGCTCATTATCCCATACTCTGAGCATGAGCAATAATGAGCTGGCTGCTCARTTGAAATCCTGTCCTGTAATATAAACACAGWGCACAGCTTYGAGRATTTAAGAATCTCAGGGCTTAATTRGTATCATAAGAAATCCTGGAAGCAGTGACTATTATGGAACAGCACATTGCAGCTTGGAATTAAAATGTCTCATAAGTTAAGATCAGGGTCTGGAATATGATGAATGACTTACATAGCYGAGAGKTTGAAGAAAAGGAATMTATTCCTTTCTGCCAAKTAATTTAGTACTTTGGTTACTAGARGCCTGCTACTYACTTTTGTGCTGATCAAGAGTGCCTTGTTATGTCTGCATCCCCAAMTGACATCTGTATCCATCCAAAATATTTTGTTTTATTGGCTGATATAARAGGGAGAATTTGTTTCTAATTTCATACAGTACCTATTGTTTCRTTTGGCTTCCTGGGTGCTGGGTGAAGGTGGATGATGTGATACTCCTCAAAAAGTGTAGCTACTGAGAGGGCTTAGTGTCTAGAATAACAGCAAAATTGTTGATGCTCTTCTAGAAATTCTTCTCCCAAATTAAAAGRCCTTAGAGGATTTGGAGACAACTGAGTGGTGAGGGAAAGCTCAGAAAGGTCCAATTGCTCAAAGTTGACAAGAAGGATGCAGTTGTTATTGTGATGATTTATTATGATCCTTAGAAGGTTAAACTGTCCTTGGGAGAGGAAGATGGGTTAATGTGCAAGTCTTCAAAAAGATCAGACTGTAGCCAGCAGGATGGATTGTTTCTACAGAGACTCAGCAAGGGAGCAGTTTGTTGCATGGTATATTAATATATGGTTCAAAAAAAACCCCAGGGAACTTTGCACCACCTCAAGTGAGGACCACTTGCTACTGGGGGTTCACAGAATCATAGAMTCATGGAAATACAGATTGGGTAAGGCTGGAAAGGACCACAGTGAGGTAATCTGATCCAGCTTTCCTGGTCAGGCAGGGCCATCCCAAAGCACATGGCACGGGATCGTGTCCAGACACTTCTGGAGTATCTCCRGTGAGGAGACTCCACACCCTGTCTGGACAATCTGTTYAGTSCTCAGTCACCCTCACACTAAAGAAGTTTTTCCTCATGATCAGGTGGARCTTCCTGTGCATAAAATAGCCCATTGCCTCCTGTCSCATTGCTGGGCACCACTGAGCAGAGTCTGCTCCATCCTCTGACCCCTCCCTGCAGACACTGACAGGACAGATGAGGCTGAGGTTAATGTGCCACCCGCTTCTGCTGCTCCTTCTTGTCCCACCATAGAAGCCGACACCTCCTCACAGGTGTGAACAGACACCTCACCCCTCCTCAGCCACTCTCACCCAAAGCAGGTGGTGTAAAAAACAGATCTAAAAAGAGGGATTTTTTTTTTTTTTGGTTGATTTGGTTCTGTTTAAGTTTTTTGTTRGCACTGGACAGAAAGGGGCAATGAAGTGGTGAAAGGTGCATTCGCTCCTCCTGGGGCACACCCACCTCCAGTGCAAGGCTGGAGGAGGTGAGGGACATGGTTTAGTGATAGACCCGACAGATTTAGGGTAGTGGGTGRATTCAATGATCTTAGATGWCTTTTCCARCCYAARTGATTCTGTGATTCTATGAGAGGACTCTCCAGAGAAAGGTGACCTCAGCTCCAAACTGACAGCTGCCAGACCATTGTACCTGGATATGTCAAAGTTTCTATAAATAAATTGCTGTCTTTTCTGCTCCACCACTTTGTTGCATGTGCTTCTACCCATCCAGTCTCTTTTGTTTGGTTTAGGGGSTTTCAAGCCACCTCTCAGTTCTTCAAGATAAAATAGCTGAAGCCTTTCTTTCACTTCAACAGCTTCATAACAAAAATACTTCATCAATGTAATTTGCAA
>NW_026623624.1:216629-219400 GCF_030028575.1 Malurus melanocephalus
TTTTTTTTTCCTTCTAAGCACTCAGCTTTTTAGATCCCCCAGGGAAAATAAAGGAATAGTTGGAAAAGAATATGCATCAAGTTCTACAGGACTGTATGTTTGGGGGAAGGTGGCTCTGCTATTTTGTCTGTCTCAGTGAGAACAAGCTGCTCTCTTCTGTGAGAAACCCACTCCTCCTCTAAGCAGGTCACTGGCATGAGGCTGGGGGAAAACAGACTCCARTTCCCATCCCTATTACAGAAATGGAAGATGGGAACGAGTGAGTTCCTTCATGTGGCAAATTTGAAATATTTCTCATCCGGTCTCCCAGGGACTGCCAGAGCCTGTCTCCCCATCTCCCTCCTGTTCTCAGGTGGAGTTTCAGGCAMAAAGCCAGGTAAAGTTTCCCAGCACCCTGGCTCCAGCTGAGMATGTTGCAGTTTCTCTCCCATCCACTGAGCCAATACAATTACTTCTGCAGACAGGAAATAAATCTGATTACCACCGTGGACAACAGATCCCTGTAACTTGCAGCTGTTGCCTGAATATTTTGCCCAGAGGAAGGTGTTCTCCTCTCAGTCCCTGACAGAAGCACCATGGCTGTTTCTTCAGCTCCAGATTACTCACAAAACTCCCTCTTCTCCTTCCATTTTTCCACTCTGCAGAAACCCTTCTACACATATATTTTATTTTTATAGGGAGTGATACAGTCCTCAAAAATGTAATGCGTGTTCATATTTCTCCATCTTTAGCTGAGGTAAATGGTAGCTATTAAATGCCCAAAGCAGCTACATAAAACAGATTCTAAATGCCTTCCTTTCCCTGGCACTGGTTGTTTGCAGATACACAGCATGTATCATCACAAGTCTTCAAATTTTCCTTGTTTGCGTTTTCTGCATCCTCAAAGGCTCAGTCTCTGAAATGGATTTTAACTGCCTCATTTTTCTTGGTAATGTAGAYTTTAATTTGATGGCCTGTGTTCAAGAAATGAGACCCCATTTTTCCACAGAGCCTTTCTGGAACCACTTTTTAAGGACACAATCCTTGTTTGTCCTGGGCAGGGTCAGAGATCATCTCAGGGAACATCTTCAGGGCAGCTTTCTGAACACAGAACGAGCCTTGTCTTGGAGGTGAACAATTGCTAAACAACACAGGCTGCTCTAAGCTAGAAATAGCCTCCTTCAAAAAACAAGATTTATCATAGCAGAGCTAGCTGTAATAGACCAAAATCATTACATTAAGTGTAGGTAGCAGGGGCTCAGTGCTTGAAATCTCTCTTTGTCCCCTTCTTTTAATTGGTACTACAGGCATTCCTGGTTCTGTGCTGCAAGGTGGGAGCCTTAAGCAGCAAAGCAAGAGCCCTGGAAAGTTCACAGCTCTGTTGTTAACAGGCCAAAAAGGCTCCACAGGCATTTAACTACTGGCACTGGGGCTGTGCTTCACTGTCYCCTCTCGCAGGTACTCTCGTGCTGTGGTTCGTGTGTTCCCTCCTCTGTATCTGTGCCAGATCATGGTGATAATAGATTTTTTTTATATGTTCTAAAGTTTCTTTTCTCACTATGGCTCTTTCTGTAAGGAACTGGCCTACATGTGATCAAATGTGCCACATCTTGTCTACTGTTAGCAAAAGGGTGGTTATAAATGTGTGGCACATGGAGAAAATTGTAACAATGGGTAGCTGCAGTTCACACTTCTCCTCATCCAATAATGCATATTGACTTCTTGGTATCAGAGGCTGACATATTTAATTTTCAATGAGGTCAGATATTTTTAATGTCCTTCCTATAGAATTTAGATGATTCACAAGGTGTTCAAACCATTTATTCTGCATGGAAATAAGTAGGGCATAAGAGAGAGCAATTGCTCTATGGCTCTGCCTTCAGTAGTGGAGTTTCTGAACACAAGGGGTCCAATTTTTGAGCAGCTGCAGCTCAGCACAATTCMAGGTGTGCAGAGTAGGATTCTAAAAGGAGTATGGGTGAAGGTTTCCTGATGAAAGGAGGATGAGAAGACAAAAAGCATTGCAATGAACTAATTAAAATCGATGCCAGGAGAGATCTCTCTGATGCCTGGGTGGTGAGCAACCAGCAGGTGTCTTCATTACTCAGACTGCTGGTGACAAGTTACATATAAAACTATGGGGTAGCTCRTTTAATTTCAACTGCAAAGTCTTAGCTGCTCTTTGGAGAGATGGAGTGGGAGGAAAGCCCAAMGATGCTCAGTCTGTCAGTTTAGTATTTGGACAAGAAAGGGTGTTCCAGAACCTGACTCTTGTGAGCTTGAAACCCTTTTCTTTAAGAACAAAAGGAATGAATAAAATAGGGTGAAGTTTGGTTTAACAGAAAAGCAATCACCATGGATGACTACTGCTGTAATAAAGGGTTTGATTTGTATCCCAGTAGAATGTGGTTGGTTTCACCCAGTCAGGCTTATTTTCCACCAAGAAATGGGGGATCTCTACTTCAGGGGGTGAAGWCATGGGGTGGATGGAAGGCAAAGTCATTGGTGTTAATGGATGCTCTGCAATTTTCTTCTATAAAGGAATTGCTTGCAAGGTGGAAAAAAATATTTCAGCATTAACTGTGAGCTGTTATCAGAGTTGTGCAGGTTGCAGCTTTTATAGTTAGGGATGCAAAGCAGCGTTCATTCAAGTGCTGGCTTCATATCAGTGCTGGGCAAAATTTGTGGACCCATTTCAATGCAAAAATGTATGACATTGTCATTGCTTTTTCATGTTGACTCATACAGGTGACTTCTGTCAATGAGATTTTGATAGCCCCTGCCTTGGAGGC